>NC_059169.1:18909596-19209596 GCF_019923935.1 Bubalus bubalis | reverse complement strand
TTTCCTCCATATTATAGGTTGTCTTTTCATTTTATTTATGGTTTCCTTTGCTGTATAAAAGCATTTAAGTTTAATTATGTCATATTTGTTAATTTTTTATTTTATTTTCACTACTTTCAGAGGTGGATCAAAAAGTTATGACTTTAGTTTATGTCACAGAGTGTTCTATCTATTTTCATCTGAGAATTTTATAGTGTCTAGTCTTACATTTATGTCTGTAATCCATTTTGAGTTTATTTTTGTGTATGGTGTTAGGGAGTGTTTTAATTTCGCTCTTTTACAAGTAGTTGTCCAGTTTTGCCAGCATCACTTATCGAAGAGACTGTCTTTTCTCCATTATATATTCTTGCCTCCTTTGTCATAGATTAGGTGACATAGGAGCATGGGTTTATTTCTGTACTTTCAATCCTATTCCATTGATCTATATTTCTGTTTCTTGTGCCAGTAGCATACTCTTTTAATTACTGAAGCTTTGTAGTATAGTTTTAAGACTGGGAGCCTGATTACCTCAGCTTTGTTTTCCTTTCTCAAGATTGCCTTGGCTATTCATTGTCTTTTGTGTTGCCATACAAATTGTAAAATTTTTTGTTCTTATTCTGTAAAAAATGTCATTGGTTATTTGATAGGGATTACATTGAATCTATAGATTGCTTTGGATAGTTTCTTTGTATATTTATTTGCTGTAGGTCCTTGTTGAGACCTTTTATCTTTTCATCTTTCTTTGAAGGGGTTGAGGTCTACACAGCTGTAGCAGCATGACATTCTGAACATTCCAGGTAGTGTCCTGTAGTTGAGAGGGGAGAATCAAGTTTTCTATTAAACTTTTTCCACAAATGAGAGTTTAGGTTTTAGCTATAGGTCTACTCGGATCTCTTAGTTATAGATAATGTTACATTGGGGTGAGAAAGATTCTCTGTAGCAAAGATCAATATCCTCACTGCTGTATGGGTACAAGATGAGTAGGTGTAGGTATTTGTGGCATGAACTCACCATCCCTAACTATTCATAGTAGTAACTCTGAATCATAGTCTTTAATAATGAAACATGAGAGTAATACTTTAGATTTAAAAGCATTGGCTCCTAGAATTGCCTTGTTTTTGTGATTTCAACTGCAGGTACATTGGACATAGAAAGTGAAATTACATAATGATAATTGAAGCCATAATGATGAAAGTCTGAATAATGACATGATCCTCACCCATATAATAACTGTATGTCAATCCAGTTGGGATTAATAAAATCACCTTTCTAATTCTTTCTAAATCCATAGTGTTTTTTTCACTGTATTATGGTCCCAATCAATAGACAGTAATATTATGAGTAATATTACATGCAAATGATTAAAATGTCATAAAGAAGTCTTCTCACTACTATATATTAATATAAAATAGATAACTATTAAGGACCTACTATATAGCACAGGGAACTCTACTCAATACTCTGTAATGGCCTATATGGGAAAATAATTTTAGAATGAATAGATTTTATGTATATGTGTGGCTAATTCACTTTACTGTACAGCTGAAACTAACACAACTTTGTAAATCAAATATGCTCCAATAAAAATTATAAAAATAAAAGAGTCTTCTTCATAAAGTGACAGAACTAGGTGAGGGGGTGGAGAAGGAGACTGACTGTTCCTCTTCTTCCTCATTTAGCTTTGAATCCTGGGGAGGCTGGCCTGGTCCTGTCTCTAATCATCACATTTACAGGGATGTTCCAGTGGTGTATCAAGCAAAGTACCGAAGTTGAGAATATGGTGATGTTTATCTTTCCATTCTTAGTCTTTTCAAGTCTCCTTGCTGTTAAATGGAATAAAAGCAATTCTAATGTAAAATAATAAAACTATTTTTTTTGCATCATTGTTAACAGAGGGATTTCTTTTTATTCTTCTCCATCTGCTTAATGTTAAATAAAATATATACATCTTTTTCTTAGTTTTGTGTGCTTCATGTCAACAGGTTTTATAGTCACAAACTATCCTCAAGTATAATAAATGTCTCTGCAGGAGGGAGGTCAGGTAATCCTGGAGAGAATATGAGCTAATTTCTTAGCAGCTTGTTTATCTTTGCTTCTTAAGGGGTAATTCCTTGTTTTTAGTTACAAAAAAAAGTATTCAGTACTCTGAGGTTTGTTTATTTAATTAATAGCTTCCTCTGCCTTTCCCCCAACCCATTTTGTCATTTATCCTTGTATGTGTTGAGCACCTAAAATTGCTGGAAGCCCTTCTTTCTGGTAGGATAAGCTGTTTCTCAAAATGTGCTCTTCAAGGTGTGGAGTTATAGTTGTTTAAGAGGCCTTAATCAATATGTAAATTATACACTTTCTCTAAATATTTGCACCTTCTCCTAAAGGGAGAAAAACAATAAAAATGAAATCTTATAATTTTGGTCTTCTAACAGAGTAGAACCTGACTAATTATTAAAATGTTGGTTGATGACCATCCAGTCCTGCTCATCTGTAACACATGGCCCTTCTGTAACCACAGTTTACTAGCTGGTGTCCATAAGTGTTCTTTTCTTTGAGAAAAGTCTCTTTTTAAAATTTTTTTTTTAAATTTATAGTCACAAACTATCAAACCTGTTGACATGGAGCACACAAAACTAAGAAAAAGATGTATATATTTTATTTAACATTAAGCAGATGTGAAAGGTAGAGTGATAAAATCTTAAACAATCATTTCTCTAATTCTTTTAGCTTTAATATAAAGTTGAAGGAAGTAGTCATAAGTAAAAAGGTTGACGGTGAATAAATTTGCAAATCACCCAAGGCCCCATAAGACTCCTACTTCTGTCCTTTGTGGATGCTGAGACCTGAGATATTCTATACCATATAAAGGCAAATGTGAAGATATAAAAGCAGAAGTTTTCACTTGCAATCTCTAAAATTCATAAGCAAGACTGTCTGACACTTAACTCGTGTGATGTCATATGCATTTCAGATGATTTCAGTAGAAAGGGGGATTGAATATACAGACCTTGAAAAAGAAGCACCCTGGGAACTTGAGTATCGTCCACCACCATCCTGGCCTCATGAAGGAAGGATTTACATTATTTATGTTAATTTCAAGTACAGCCTGGATGGGCCTCTGGTATTGAAGAACCTGGACACGCTCATTGACCCAAGAGAAAAGGTTAGTTTAAGCCATTTGCCTCTTGATTTATTTATTTATTTTTTAAGTGTTAACATTTTATCTTGTTTATTGAGGTAAAACATACATAAAATTTACCATTCTAACTATTTTTAAATGTACTTCAGTGGCATTAAGTATATTCACATTGTTCTACAACCATCACCACTATCCATCTCCAGAACTTTTTAATTTAGAACATCTTTTTTTTTTTTTTTTTTACTTTACAATATTGTATTGGTTTTGCCATACATCAACATGCATCTGCCACGGGAAGCTTGGGGCTGGTGCACTGGGATGACCCATTTGCCTCTTTAAAATCCAGCTAAATATTTAGCACCACATCTGCTCTTGGCTTCCTTGTCAGTGTGTCAGGGGGACTCTTTGTTCCTAATGGATGCAGATTAGATCAGTGACATCATAGGTGAATCTTTCTTGGAAACTGACTATGGAATGGGGATACCAGCAATTTTTTCCCTGTGGAGTGAGCCCCCTCATGGTGGTAGATGGGTCCTGGGCTCCAGGGCTTAATCTTAACCTGACCCAGGACACTCTACAGGACACCTGATTATTCATACTAAGTCTGGGAAGTCAGTCGTGGCTCCCTGCCACTAACTGTCCAATATCCCCTGCCTTTCCTCCTTTCCGTCTTTTCTTCTTTGTATTTCTGATATCTCCTCCTGCTCCCATGGTGCCCTCTGGTTGCCACCTCCTCCTCTCTCCATTAGCCCTTCCCGTAGACTTGTCCTCCATTCATTGACACTGAACTGCCATTGCCCTGCCCCACCCCGCAGACTGCTTCTTTCTGAAGCACAGATCTGACTTTTACTGGCCTGGGTGAGCTGCTGGTAGAACCACAGCACCGCCCCAAGCCAATTCCAGTAGAGGCTGTGGGGTGAGCTCGTAGCCACTAGAGAATCATGACTCAGTCACAGGTGAGGCACCAGAGCCCCAGATGGAGATAGGGCCCAGAGACTTGCTCAGAGTCAAAAGCAAATTGAAGGGAGCAGGGAAGATTCACATTGGAGATGGCAGAGAGGCTAGTAACCTGCACCTGCCGGTGTCCATGTCTGCTGGTGATGTTCCTTTCACGCTCAGATTGGGAATCTCAACTAGGGCCAGGGCAGACTCTTGAAGAAGAGACTAAACCAGAACAGACAAGGTGGTAGGAAGCCCTTGCCCCATCTGCCTCTACATCCAGAATGTCTCCTGATTTACACACACCCCTGCACTCGGGTTGTGTGTAGGTTCTCCCAAAGCTATGTCCTCCCAACTTCCAGTGTGCACTATGTCCCTCAACCTGAGAGACCCATCCCCTCCATCGTCTGGATGGTGAAAGTCTCCTCATTTTCTGCTGCTGCTAAGTCGCTTCAGTCATGTCTGACCCTGTGCGACCCCATAGACGGCATCTCACCAGGCTCCCCTGTCCCTGGGATTCTCCAGGCAAGAACACTGGAGTGGGTTGCCATTTCCTTCTCCAACACATGAAAGTGAAAAGTGAAAGTGAAGTCGCTCAGTCGTATCTGACCCTCAGCGACCCCATGGACTGCAGCCTACCAGGCTCCTCCATCCATGGGATTTTCCAGTCAAGAGTACTGGAGTGGGGTGCCATTGCCTTTTCCGCCTCATTTTCTGAGGCATCTCTAATGCGTCTTATAGACTCTCAATTCTTCCTCAGTGTCTTATGTTTTCTTTTAACATAGCATTTACAGTACACCTGTGGTCATAGCAGGCAAAAGTTGGAAGGAACTAAATCCTTACAATGAAATATTATTCAGCCTTAAAAATGAAGAAAATTCTGGCCTATGGATAAAACTTGAGGACATCTTGCTAAATGAAATAAACCAGACACAAAAGAAATGAAAACTCTGATTCCACTCATGTGAGTTTCCTAGAGCAGTCAAATTCAAAAAGACAGGAAGTAAGATGGTGGTCTCCAGAGACTGTGGGAGGGGAGATGAGGAGTTGTTTGTTTAAAGGGTATAGAATATCAGTTTTATGAGGCAAAAAAATAAATTCTCGAGCCTGGTTGCACAATAATGTGAATGTACTGAAAACTAAACTGTCCAATAAAATGGTTAAGTAGTTAAATCTTACATTATGTGAATTTTATCATAATTAAATTAAAAGATAGCACCTGTGACATGCTTTGTAATTTGAAGTCTGTATCTCACAGTACCTTGAAGCTTTTTAAAATCAGGAAGCATCTTATTTTCATCTATGTTTCCTAGCAAGTGGCATTCTTCAGAGCACAGAGAGAGTACTGAGGGATTGCTGGATGAGAGGATGAGTGAGTAATACACAGGTGTGAGCAACCAGGAACCAACACACACAGAGAAGACAACTCTGTAAATTACCAAAAGAACTGCTCTTTAAAACTCTTACCACCCCAGACCCATCTAGTGGACTGTAGCTGTAATTTAATGAATGGTAGCTTTGTAACATGAAAATGAAAAAATAAATATTCAACTTAATCCCCAAATGCTGCCCAGGAAGCAGCTTCAGTCAGTCACAGGGCAAAAGCTGGTCCTAATTATTTCCAGTTCCACTGTAGGTCAGGAAGAAGGTGAACTGCCATATCAGGAAAACATTCACCACAGCTTTTGATACAATTTTGTCCCTGAGAGCTCTGAGGGTGATGTTTGTTTACTTTCAGACAATGAGTCTGTGAAATTTTCCTTTGTAAATGTAATTCTGTTAACTTACATAAGAAACTCTGTAGTACAACTTAGGGACATAAAAGATTCTTATTCTTCCTTCTTAAACCCTGGAAATCATAGGATTATTGAGATTCTAAAATGTTTGAGGGCAAATTAAATTTGGAGACTGAAGTAGTAACTGCAGCAACTTGACACAGTATTGCCATTAGTTTTATTTCTGTGTGGGGAGATGAAACCCGGGCAGCATGTTCACAAAGCCATTTCACTCCACCTGTGTACATCCCAGGTATCCTCTCCTGCTCACAGGTCCCCACCCCTGTCACTCCAGGACACCCCCTTTGGTGTTGGATTTGATTGAGAGAAGCTGCTGTGGGATAAGGAAACGGCAACCCACTCCAGTGTTCTGGCCTGGAGAATCCCAGGGACGGGGGAGCCTGGTGGGCTGCTGCCTATGGGGTCGCACAGAGTCGGACATGACTGAAGCGACTTAGCAGCAGCAGCAGCAGCTGTGGGTGGGGAGGAGATGTAGGAGTGAACCAGCTCAGCAGAAGGGGGGCTTTATTCTCTTTCTTTCATTTCCTCTGCTGTCACGATTCCTGGAAGTTACCATCAGTAGGAAAGTATAGTAGGTACTTTGTGGGACTTTAATCCATAGAAGAAATGACAAGTGAAAATAAAGAACCAGGACTTCCCTGGTGGTGCAGTGGAGAAGAATTCACCTTTCAATGCAGGCGACACTGGCTCAATCCTTGATCTGAACCGAGAAGATTTCACATGCCGCAGAGCAACTGAGCCTGTGCGCCACAACTGCTGAGTCCACGTGCCACAACTACTGAGCCCACGTGCCACAACTACTAAAGCTTGTGCTCAGCAACAAAAGCAGCCACCTCAGTGAGAAGTCCGTGCACTGCAATAAGGAGTAGCTTCCACTCATCACAACTGGAGACAGCCTGCCCAAAGCAACCATGACCCAGCACAGCCAAAAACTAAAAAAAAAAAAAAAAAAAAAAAAAAAAAAAAAAAATCAGCTTGAGGTAAATAGCATGCTAGGCTTCCTGGTTAGATTCTGAACATGGGCTGCAGTTTTCATTTAGATGGTTTTGTGGTTTATTTGATCATTTAGAGAGTCCTGGGCCATATTAAAGCATTTTCCATCTCTTGAGGTAGATTGATTTGTTTGTTTTTGCTCACGGCTCTTACTTGGGTAATACATTTTTACAGATGCTTACTAAACCTTTCTATAATGTGCAAAAATATTAAGTTTTCTATATTTTCTCTTTTTTATGTAATGTTTTCTTGTAAACCCCTCCCTTCACTCTGAGCTTGTCCCCCTTCCCCTGCTGGCTTCCCCATTCCCTGCGACTCAGACTATGGTGCCGGAGCAGCAGCACCTGCCTCTCCTGGAGCTTCTTAGAAATGCAGGGTCTCAGGCCCATTCAGATCACTTTCTCAGCATTGCATTTAAACAGGACCTCCTAAAGTCCTTTTTCTCCCATGGGTAGTGTTTGATAACTGATAGCCTGTGATTTCCAAGAAATTTCCTTTGACAGTTTGAAACTGAGCTCATGAATCACCCAAACCCCTATTGTGACTGAGCAGGAGGCACTAGAAAGCTCTGTACCACTTACCCTACAGATTTACTTACGTTTATACTCTATAAATCGGGTCTTTACAGTATAATCTAATTCTGTGGTTTTACTGCATTTATTTGCATCTTTCCATGGAGTCTGTCTTCATCACGGGCCATTTTCATCCTGCTGTCTGTCCTTCTCCACAGCAGCCTTCTGCGGGGATGGGAGGAATTTCCCACAGGCTCAGTTCTGCCTGGAACTGGAGTCAGAGACTGCTGAGCAAGGTAGTCAGAGATTGCTGAGCGTATGCATGGCTCTTTCACCACCTGATGGGATGAAATATGAATCTTGCTCCTTAAGCACGGCACGAGGTCTGTCTGGTCTGTTCCCCAGGCACCATGTGCCCCACTCAGCTGCAGGTTTCTCTCAGCCCAGCTGTGGGTGCTGGTTCTTCCTGCTGACAGCTGGCCCACCTGACCTCAGGCACACTCTTGCTCCCACTCACCATGAACATGCCTGTGTCCACATCATGCTTTAACTATCTGGCTATAGGATCTCTATGTTAGGCCTGTGCCTTTAACTGCAGCTACACTTACTTCTCCCCAGTTTCTCTGTTCTGGCTACACAGAGGGACATGATAAGGTGCCAGGCCATCCAGGTGATAAGGAGGCCATTGGCAGATGGAGAAGAGCCCGAGGATGTGGATTTGAGTCCCATCCTGTGACTTATGGGTTCTGACATTTCAGGCAGACTAATTCATCTAACTAAACCTCAATCTTTTCTTTTCCAAAATGGAAGCAATAGGATGTACCCTGTAGGGTTGTGGTACAACTTAAACAAGATAAGACATGTAAAGCACCCAGCATAGGGATCAGAGTAATTGCTTGGATAAAGATGGCCATCATTTCATTGGGTGTTAAATGACCATAACCACTTATACCCAGTTTGTCTATCCCATGAGAAAAGAGGTGTTAGCCATTTTAAGTTGTATCTATAGCTGTAGGATCCATTTGTTGTGTTTCTCTGTCTGGTTTATCATATACCTAAATAATACAGTAATAGATTTTCCATAAATTTGTCTGGCCTAATTAAAAAATCTCAGTTCCCAATGGAAGCTTATTTTTCTCAGGACACCATAGGTAATACAAATGAGTCAAATCCAATACATATTCTGCTGTCAACATGTACAGTTCATCTGAAGAAACAAGAAAATGACTATATTAGCTTTGTAAGCTAGAAAGAAGTCATAATTTTTAGAGGTTTTCACAAAAATAACATAATATCTTTTTTTGTTTGTTTTTTTTACAAAAATGACATAACATCTGTTAGGGTTGGGACAAGCCCACATGATGGGACAGGGAGAGTATTTCCAAGGATTTAGGCATGTGAGACAGACTTAGTGATGTGTGGTTAGGGTTTCAGCTGGTGGAGATGCATTCAGCAGAAATGCATGTGAAAGTTCTTTAGGAGGTGGAGTCAACATAAGCAAAAGCATGATAACCTGATCCAGTGAATGAAGAACTAGGCGCCTGCAGAGAATTCAGGAAAATCAGCTACTAGGTGTGCAGCAGACATTTACATGTTCAACCCTGACAACTCCCGAGTCACCCCAAGGAAGCCAACTTGTGGACATGAAGGATGGAGAGGTCAGTGGGAACAGTTTTGTAGAAGAAACATCCTAGGGTGGAGTGATGGGCACAAGGCCTGTGGCCTTTGGGAGTTTAATCTGAGAAGTGAGAGCCTGAGGACCAGAGTGGGCAGATGCAGGAGGTGGGGAGCCTGGAGCTGTTGTGCCTCCAGGAAAATGTCCTGGAAAAGTGATTCCCCTTTTTGGAATCAAACTGATGTCGATTAAAACAAAGATATAACACTTGGGTTTGTGAATGTGCAGGGAATTGAGTGGGAGTAGAAAATGGTATCATATTTCTGGAGAGTAGGTTAACAGCTTAACATTCCTCTGAAAATGTTCATACTTGATTCTCAGCAGTTCCACATCTGAGAATTTATCTGAAGGAAATCTTTGAGAGTATTTGCAAAAAAAAAAAAAGGATTTAGCTTCAAGGATATTTAGCAGAGTTATTTATAATAACAAATTATTGAAAACTGCCTAAATATCCAGAAGTAGGGGGTTTGTTAATTGATCACATATACTGTAATATTTTGTAGCCATTAAAATAAATATTCTTATGAAATACTAAATGAAAACACATAACAATATGTTCATATTAATCCCATTTTGTTTATATATAGGAACATGTGTCTTTAAGAACACATACAGAAGTCTAGAAAGTAAAAACATCATCTTGAAAATGTTTTTATCAGAGTGCTGAGTATAGCTATTATTTATTTTTCAAATTTATAGTGATTATGATTAAGGATAATAATCATAAAACATATTTTTTATAAATCATAAAGTTTGTTTTAACTTGTTTTTTAAAAGGTGATGCAGCCTGGCACTCCAGTGCTGACTGTGGCTCTTAAAATGAGGAACAGAGTCATAAAACACTGCAAAGGTAGAGTCTTCAGGGCTTGGCACCATGCTGGACTCAGGGAAGTGAGGTGGACAGCTCAGCCCCTGAGGCTGGGAGTGAAATCGTGAGAGTAACATGGGAAAGAGGAGGAAATGATTGCTTTGTGTAGGGCATTGGGTGTTGATTATGTTGAGTTTGGTGTGTGCAGAGAAATCCAGGTGCAAATGTGTAACAAGTTGATGTCATCATCAGAGACCAACCTGGTTGGAAAAACAGAAATGGGCCATTTCAAAGCAAATAAAATACGATTTTCTCCAAGTGTCTTTATAATTTTATTTATTTATTTTTGTCTGAGCTGAGTCTTTGTTTCTGCTTGGGCTTTTCTCTAGTTGTGGTGAACGTGGACTCCTCTAGTTGTGTGCCCTAGCTTCTCATTGTGGTGGCCTCTCCTGTTACAAAGCACTGTCTGTAGGGCATGAAGGCTTCAGTAGTTGTGGCTCAGTAGTTTTGGTTCCTGTGTTGTAGAGCACAGGCTCAATAGTTGTGGCACATGGGCTTAGCTGCTCTGTGGCCTGTGGGATTCTCCTGGATGAGGGATTGCACCCATGTCTCCTGTACTGGCAGGTGGATTCTTTACCACTGAGCCACCAGGGAAGCCCTCCAAGTGTCTTTAGATTGAATAATGTGAGCTTACTGATACTGGTGACACTCTCCAGGGGCAATTGGTAAAACTCTTTGGTTACCCAGAAAAGACATTCAGACTATAGTTTTGATGACTGAATGGCAGGATAGCCACAGCCAGATTTTCTTTGAGTTGCCTTTTTCTTTTTGGGGGGCCTGTGGCCATGCAGCATGTGGGATCTTAGTTCTCTGATGAGGGATTGAATTCACACCTCCTACAGAGGAAGTACAGAATCTTAACCACTGGACTGCCATGGAAGTCTCCCCATTTTTTTTTGTTTTTATTTTTCTTTTATGTTCTTCACTGAAGTATGGAGTTCACAGACCTGTGGTTATGAGCAGTCCTCGGTGCTCCTACATATCTCACTCCATTTACCCAAAGTCTACAAATGTTCCTGTTTGTACAGATGGATCGGTTTCAGTGGAGCTGATAACATGGGAACAAACACACATTCTCACAGATACAGTTCTCACTTGTGTCCTGATATGTGTTGATTTGTGTATGAGAACACCCAGAAATATAGGCACATCTGTTTTATTGTGCCTCACAGATGATGCATTTTTTAAACAAATTGTACATTTATGGCAATACTGTGTCAAGCAAGTATATTGGCACCATTTTTCCTACAGCATTTGCTAACTTCATGTATCTATGTCACATTTTTGTAATTCTCACAATATTGTGAACTGTTTCATTATTATTATATTTGTTATTCTGATCTGTGATCAGTGTATTTTAATGTTAAAGGCTCAGGTGATGGTTAGCATTCTTTTAGCAATAAACTATTGAAAATTAAGGTTGTACATCATTTTAATATATAATGCTATTGTACACTTAGTAGACTACAGTATAGTATAAACATAAATTTATTTGAACAGAGAAACAAAAAATTCATATAACTTTCTTTATTTTGTGATTTTCACATGATTGAGGTTGTCTGAAACCAAATCCAAAATATCTTCGAGTTCTGCCTGTACACACATGTGAGCCACATATGTATACACTACAACCTGTCTGTGTGCAGAGAATGGCCCATCTGTATTATACAGATTAGGGTTTTAAATAAAGTACAAAATGTCCTGAGAAACCTGTATTCAGGTCAAGAAACAAGAGTTAGAACTGGACATGGAACAAAAGACTGGTTAAAAATTGGAAAAAGAGTACATCAAGGCTGTATATTGTTATCCTGCTTATTCAACTTATATGCAAAGTACATCATGTGAAATGCTGGGCTGGATGAAGCTCAAGCTGGAATCAAGACTGCCGTGAAAAATATCAATAAACTCAGTTATGCAGATGACACCAACCTTATGGCAGAAAGCGAAAAAGAACTAAAGAGTGAAAGTGAAAGAGAGTGAAAAAGCTGGCTTAAAACTCAACATTCAATAAACAACAATCATGGCATCCAATCCCATCACTTTGTGACAAATAGATGGGGAAACAATGGAAACAGTGACAGACTTTATTTTCTTGGTTTCCAGAATCCCTGTGGTCGGTGATTGCAGACATAAAATTAAGACGTTTGCTCTTTGGAAGAAAAGTCTATGAGAAACCTAGACAATGTATTAAAAAGCAGAGACATTACTTTGCCAACAAAAGTCCATATAATCAAAGCTATGGTTTTTTCAGTAGTCGTGTATGGATGTGAGTGCTGGAACGTAAGGAAGGCTGAGCGCCGAATAACTGATGCTTTTGAACTGTGGTGTTGAAGAAGACTCTTCAGAGTCCCTTGAACAGCAAGGAGATCAAACCAGTAAATCCTAAAGGAAATCAATCCTGAATATTCATTGGAAAAACTTATGCTGAAGCTGAAGCTCCAGTACTTTGGCTACCTGATGAGAAGAGCCAATTCACTGGGAAAGACCCTGATGGGAAAGATTGAAGGCAGGAGGAGAAGGGGATGACAGAGGATAAGATGGTTGGGTGGCATCACCGACTCAATGGACATGAGTTTGAGCAAACTCAGGGAGATGATGAAGGACAGGGAGGCCTGGTGTGCTGCAGTCCATGGGGTTGCAAAGAGTTGGACGTGACTGAGCGACTAAACAACAACAAATTATCTTATAGACATTGTATTATCTTCGTAAGATAATAAAATTAGCTAAACCCGCTTTTTCTTATGTTTAATCTCTTTAAAGGTAAATTCTGCTTTGAAATGCCATGATTGATCTGACAGCTAAGATGCGAAACTTTAGAGATTCAAATCAGAAAATATGATTCAATTCAGAAAATATGAAAATTTCCAAGAATTCTGATTATATTGCTGAGAAAGATTTAGTTGTTCCATTTAAAGCTGAGTTTTGCCTATGTTCTCCTCTAGGAGTTTTATAGTTTCTGGTCTTACGTTGAGATCTTTAATCCATTTTGAGTTTATTTTTGTGTATGGTGTTAGAAAGTGTTCTAGTTTCATTCTTTTACAAGTGGTTGACCAGTTTTCCCAGCACCACTTGCTCTCTGACATACATCACAGCAGGATCCTCTATGACCCACCTCCCAGAATATTGGAAATAAAAGCAAAAATAAACAAATGGGACCTAATTAAACTTAAAAGATTCTGCACAACAAAGGAAACTATTAGCAAGGTGAAAAGGCAGCCTTCAGAATGGGAGAAAATAATAGCAAATGAAGCAACTGACCAACAACAAATCTCAAAAATATACAAGCAACACCTACAGCTCAACTCCAGAAAAATAAATGACCCAATCAAAAAATGGGCCAAAGAACTAAATAGACATTTCTCCAAAGAAGACATACAGATGGCTAACAAACACAGGAAAAGATGCTCAACATCACTCATTATCAGAGAAATGCAAATCAAAACCACAATGAGGTACCATTTCACGCCAGTCAGAATGGCTGTGATCCAAAAGTCTACAAGCAATAAATTCTGGAGAGGGTGTGGAGAAAAGGGAACCCTCTTCCACTGTTGGTGGGAATGCAAACTAGTACAGCCACTATGGAGAACAGTGTGGAGATTCCTTAAAAAACTGGAAATAGACCTGCCTTATGATCCAGCAATCCCACTGCTGGGCATACACACTGAGGAAACCAGAAGGGAAAGAGACACGTGTACCCCAATGTTCATCGCAGCACTGTTTATAATAGCCAGGACATGGAAGCAACTTAGATGCCCATCATCAGATGAATGGATAAGAAAGCTGTGGTACATATACACAATGGAGTATTACTCAGCCATTAAAAAGAATCCATTTGAATCAGTTCTAATGAGGTGGATGAAACTGGAGCCTATTATACAGAGTGAAGTAAGCCAGAAAGAAAAACACCAATACAATATACTAACGCATATATATGGAATTTAGAAAGATGGTAACAATAACCCTGTGTACGAGACAACAAAAGAGACACTGATGTATAGATCAGTCTTATGGACTCTGTGGGAGAGGGAGAGGGTGGGGAGATCTGGGAGAATGGCATTGAAACCTGTATAATATCATGTATGAAAGGAGTCGCCAGTCCAGGTTCGATGCACGATACTGGATGCTTGGGGCTGGTGCACTGGGACGACCCAGAGGGAGGGTATGGGGAGGGAGGAGCATTCAGGATGGGGAACACAGATATACCTGTGGCGAATTCATTTCAATATTTGGCAAAACTAATACAATATTGTAAAGTTTAAAAATAAAATAAAATTAAAAAAAAATAAAGCTGAGTTTTAAAATTGTACTAATTTACAAATGATCAAAAGCATGTCTTACACTGTCATCAATTCCAGATTCTAAATAGAGATGGAATCGTCTCTAGGGAAGCTTCCTTCAGGGAATTTGCAGTTGGGCTTCCCTGGTGGCTCAGATGGTAAAGAATCTGCCTGAAAGGCAGGAGACCAGAGTTCCATCCCTGGGTCAGGAAGAGCCCCTGGAGTAGGAAATGGCAACCCGCTGTACTAATCTTGCCTTAAGAATTCCATGGACAGAGGAGCCTGGTGGGCTACATTCCATGGGGTTGCAAAGAGCTGGACAAGACTGAGTGACTAATTCTTTCTTTTATTTCCAAACTCATTGGTTAAAAAGGCCAGTTTCTACATACATATTTGAATACAGTTTTATTCCTTACCAGCATTTAACCTGCACTGTATAGATTCTTTAACTTTATTGTTAGTCATTTCATTTCTCTCTGCTTTATTATTAATAGACTGACATTATATGTATTTTTTTATTTTTCCAAAATTCAATTGTAAGTATTAATTTTTTAATAAACTGCCTTTTGTGCTGCTCTGATGAAAGGTCCCATGTAAATAGAAAATTCTCTTTGTGTTGTTTTTAATCTCATTATGTGCATTTTGTCCATTTTATATTTTAAGTTGTTTCAAGATAGAATGTAATTAAGATTATTAATATCAGGAAGTGATTTCATTTTTATACCAAAGAATAACTCCTCTTAAAAGATCCCTGAGAAAGTGAGTACTTGTTTGTGTATAACACTTATGACTTGTTGACATCTCTGTAAAATTACCCATGTAATTCTCAAGATCAGATTACCCAGGCAGTAGGAATAAACCTAATTTAAAAACTGACTTCTTATGTACCACTTAGGAGACTGCTGTTTTTTCACTGCCAGCAGATTTTTTTTAAAGTTATCTTCTTGCTTTATTTATGAATGTTAATTACACACATACATACACATGTATACATATACACCACACACAAAACATGTCTCCCCCTTTTAACCTGCCATATAATGGATACTATGTGATAATCACAGAAAACAAACAATTTTTAGCATTTTAAGCATTCCTTCAGGGAAATCTGACTTCCCTGGTGGCTCAGACGGTAAAGTGTCTGCCTACAATGCAGGAAACCTGGGTTCGATCCCTGGGTCGGGAAGATCCTCCGGAGAAGGAAATGGCAACCCACTCCAGTATTCTTGCCTGAAAAATCCCATGAAGGAGCCTAGTAGGTTACAGTCCGTGGGGTCACACAGAGTTGGACACGACTGAGCAACTTCACTTTCATTTTCAGGGAAATCTGAATAAAACTACACAAATAAATAAAACTGTAAGAAGGCATAAAAATCACTCACATTTATATTACATATGCTTGGGTTGATGGTGGTCTCAAGGAGGGACACTTGTAAATATCTGCCATTTTTGGTTGCCATAATTTGGGGGTTGCATCTGGTATCTAGTGGGTAGAGTTCATTGCTACTGTCAAACATCTTACAATATGCAAGACAGTCCTCAGACCCCTCAACAATGAATTATCTGGACCCAAATGTCACCAGGACTATGCTTGAGAAACTATAGACTACACTTTATATATAATAGAACTTTGAAAATTCGTCTTCAACAATCAGGGTTTAATTGCTCTGGGTCTCTTTACAGCGTGGCATTGTGGGAAGAACAGGAGCTGGAAAAAGTTCCCTCATCACTGCTCTTTTTAGATTGTCAGAACTTGAAGAACCTGACATTTGGATCGATGGGATCTGGACAACCAGCATTGGACTTCATGATTTAAGGAAGAAAATGTCAGTTGCACCTCAGGTATGCACATCAGAGTATTCTCACATGTTCTTTTAATAAAGTATATAAGTTTCATTGCTTTTAATTTGATTTTTATTTTCAAGTTACATGAAAGGGTTGATCCTTTTTTCCCCAATAGAGTACATTTTTAGCATCAGGTATTTTCAACAGACATTTTCATCGGATACCAGGTTTTGTTTCTTTGTTCATTCATTAGTTTTGTGTGCATGTGATTTAATAACTTACTGAGATAGATTTCTGGACTCAGTCTTCCTCAGTTGCCACAATTGTATACACTGATAACCACATAATTCTGAGAATAAAAGGATAAATTGTTTGTCTAGTGCTGGAGAGGTTCCTATAGGGAAACATGACTTTTAAGTGTCTTACAGATGGAGTTTTGCTGTGGGAAATGAGGACATCTTTTCAAAGGTGATTATCTCCTTGGAGGACTTTCTGTGAAACTGTTGAGCTTTGAGAATCACAGGGCATATAGATGCTGGGGAGACTTTGACAATTCATCCATTAATAAATAATTTTCACCAGGGAGGCAGTATAAAATAGTGATGTAAAGCAGGTAACTGAGAATTCTGTTTCTATGTACCTCAGTTTTATCTGTCTTACAAGGTAACTAACAGTACCAACCCCTTGAGCTGTTGTGAGGACAAAATAGGTCACTAAGTGTGAAGTGCTTCAGTTCAGTTCAGTTGCTCAGTCGTGTCTGACTCCTTGCAACCCCATGAATTGCAGCACGTCAGGCCTCCCTGTCCATCACCAACTCCCAGCGTTCATTCAAATTAATGTCCATTGAGTCGGTGATGCCATCCAGCCATCTCATCCTCTGTTGTCCCCTTTTCCTCCTGCCCCCAAACCCTCCCAGCATAAGAGTCTTTTCCAATGAGTCAACTCTTTGCATGAGGTGGCCAAAGTACTGAAATTTCAGCTTTAGCATCATTCCTTCCAAAGAACACCCGGGACCAATCTAAAGGATTCTCCTTTAGAATGGACTGGTTGGATCTCCTTGCAGTCCAAGGGACTCGCAAGAGTCTTCTTCAACACCACAGTTCAAAAGCATCAATTCTTCGGTGCTCAGCTTTCTTCACAGTCCAACTCTCACATCCATACATGACCACTGGAAAAGCCATAGCCTTGACTAGACGGACCTTTTTTGGCACAGTAATGTCTCTGCTTTTCAGTATGCTATCTAGGTTGGTCATAACTTTCCTTCCAAGGAGTAAGCGTCTTTTAATTTCATGGCTGCAGTCACCATCTGCAGTGATTTTGGAGCCCAAAAAAATAAAGTCTGACACTGTTTCCACTGTTTCCCCATCTATTTCCCATGAAGTGATGGGACCAGATGCCATGATCTTCGTTTTCTGAATATTGTATATAGTAGTTTGTATCTATTATTACCAGATTTCTAATTTATCCCTCCCTATCTCTTTTCCTTTGGCAGCCATTATTTGTTTTCTATGTCTGTGAGTCTATTTCTGGGTTGTAAATAAGTTAATTTCTATCATTTTTTAAGACTCCATATATAAGTGATCTCATATGATGTTTGTCTTTCTCTGTCTGACTTATTTTACTTAGCCTGACAATCTCTGGGTCCTTCCTTGTTGCTGCAAGTGGCATTATTTGGTTCATTTATATTGCTGATAATATTCCATTGTGTGTGTATGTGTGTGTATACCCTACATCTTCTTCATCCATTCATCTGTCCATGGAGATATCTTGGCGGCTGTTAAGTAGTTCTGCTGTGAACACTCAGGTGCATGTATCTTTTTGAATAAGGATTTTTTTTTCTTTTCTGGATATATGCTGAGGATTAGAGTTGTTGGATCACATGTAACTCTTTTTCTGCTTTTTAAGGAACCTCCGCATTGGTTTCTATAATAGCTGCACCAGTTTACATTCCCACCAACAGTGTAGGAAGCTACCCTTTCTCCACACCCTTGCCAGCATTTATTATTTGCACTTTTTCATGATGGCCATTCTGACAAGTGTAAAGTCATACCTCATTGTAGTTTTGATCTTTATTTCTCTAAAAATTAGTGATGTCAGGTATCTTTTCATATGCCTTTCTGCCATTTGTATTTTGCTTTGGAGAAATGTCTATTTAGATTTTGGGTCCATTTTTTGATTGGGTTGTTTGTGTCTTTGATATTGAGCTGTATAAGCTGTTGTATATACAGAAATCTCTTGCATTTATATAGACTAAAAACAAAGTATCAGAAAGAGAAATTAGGGAAACAACCTCATTGGCCATCATGTCAAAGCGGAAAAAAAAACTAAAAACAATGCTAGGAATAACTAGGAATAAACCTACTTAAGAAGGCAAAAGACCCTTAATTTATAAGATGCTGATGAAAGAAAGTGAAGACAAGACAAACAGATGGAAAGATATACTGTGTTCTTAGATTGAAAGGATCAATATTGTTAAAAATGACAAAACCAATATAATATTGTTTAGTAATTAGCCTCCAATTAAAATAAATTTAGGGGGAGGAGCCAAGATGGTGGAGGAGTAGGACGGGGAGAACACTTTCTCCCCCACAAATTCATCAAAAGAGCATTTAAACGTCGAGTAAATTCCACAAAACAACTTCTGAATGCCCGCAGAGGACATCAGGCACCCAGAAAAACAACCCAACTCTTCAAAAGGAGAGAGAAGAAATACAGCTCCACCCACCAGAACACCAACACAAGCTTCCCTAACCAGGAAACTTTGACAAGCCACCTGTACAAACCCACACACAGCGAGGAAACGCCACAATAAAGAGAACTCCACAAACTGCCAGAATACAGAAAGGACACCCCAAACTCAGCAATTTAAACAAGATGGAGAGACAGAGGAATACCCAGCAGATAAAGGAACAGGATAAATGCCCACCAAACCAAACAAAAGAGGAAGAGATAGGGAATCTACATGATAAAGAATTCTGAATAATGATAGTGAAATTGATCCAAAATCTTGAAATTAAAATGGAATCACAGATAAATAGCCTGGAGGCAAGGATTGAGAAGATGGAAGAAAGGTTTAACAAGGACCTAGAAGAAATAAAAAAGAGTCAATATATAATGAATAATGCAATAAATGAAATTAAAAACACTGTGGAGGCAACAAATAGTAGAATAACAGAGGCAGAAGATAGGATTAGTGAATTAGAAGATAGAATGGTAGAAATAAATGAATCAGAGAGGATAAAAGAAAAACGAATTAAAAGAAATGAGGACAATCTCAGAGACCTCCAAGACATAGTAAACGCTACAACATTCGAATCATAGGGGTCCCAGCAGAAGAAGACAAAAAGAAAGACCATGAGAAAATACCTGAGGAAATAATAGGTGAAAACTTCCCTAAAATGGGGAAGCAAATAATCACCCAAGTCCAAGAAACCCAGAGAGTCCCAAACAGGATAAACCCAAGGCGAAACACCCCAAGACACATATTGATCAAATTAACAAAGATCAAACACAAAGAACAAATATTAAAAGCAGCAAGGGAAAAACAACAAATAACACACAAGGGAATTCCCATAAGGATAACAGCTGATCTTTCAATAGAAACTCTTCAAGCCAGGAGGGAATGGCAAGACATACTTAAAATGATGAAAGAAAATAACCTACAGCCCAGATTATTGTACCCAGCAAGGATCTCATTCAAGTATGAAGGAGAAATCAAAAGCTTTTCAGACAAGCAAAAGCTGAGAGAATTCAGCACCACCAAACCAGCTCTCCAACAAATACTAAAGGATATTCTCTAGACAGGAAACACAAAAACGGTGTATAAATTTGAACCCAAAACAATAAAGTAAATGGCAATGGGATCATACTTATCAGTAATTACCTTAAACGTAATGGGTTGAATGCCCCAACCAAAAGACAAAGACTGGCTGAATGGATGCAAAAACAAGACCCCTACATATGTTGTTTACAAGAGACCCACCTCAAAACAGGGGACACATACAGACTGCAAGTGAAAGGCTGGAAAAAGGTTTTCCATGCAAATAGGGACCAAAAGAAAGCAGGAGTAGCAATACTTATATCAGATAAAATAGACTTTAAAACAAAGGCTGTGAAAAGCGACAAAGAAGGTCACTACATAATGATCAAAGGATCAATACAAGAAGAAGATATAACAATTATAAATATATATGCACCCAACACGGGAGCACCGCAGTATGTAAGACAAATGCTAACAAGTATGAAAGGAGAAATTAACAATAACACAATAATAGTGGGAGACTTTAATACCCCACTCACACCTATGGATAGATCAACTAAACAGAAAATTAACAAGGAAACACAAACGATACAATAGACCAGTAAGACCTAATTGATATCTATAGGACATTTCATCCCAAAACAATGAATTTCACCTTTTTCTCAAGTGCACATGGAACCTTCTCCAGGATAGATCACATCCTGGGCCATAAAGCTAGCCTTGGTAAATTAAAAAAAAAAAGAAATCATTCCAAGCATCTTTTCTGACCACAATGCAGTAAGATTAGATCTCAATTACAGGAGAAAAACTATTAAAAATTCCAGCATATGGAGGCTGAACAACACGCTGCTGAATAACCAACAAATCACAGAAGAAATCAAAAAAGAAATCAAAATTTGCATAGAAACGAATGAAAATGAAAACACAACAACCCAAAACCTGTGGGACACGGTAAAAGCAGTCCTAAGGGGAAAGTTCATAGCAATACAGGCACAGCTCAAGAAACAAGAAAAAAGTCAAATAAATAACCTAACTCTACACCTAAAGCAACTAGAAAAGGAAGAAATGAAGAACCCCAGGGTTAGTAGAAGGAAAGAAATCTTAAAACTTAGAGCAGAAATAAATGCAAAAGAAACAAAAGAGATCATAGCAAAAATCAACAAAACCAAAAGCTGGTTTTTTGAAAGGATAAATAAAATTGACAAACCATTAGCCAGACTCATCAAGAAACAAAGGGAGAAAAATAAAATCAATAAAATTAGAAATGAAAATGGAGAGATCACAACAGACAACACAGAAATACAAAGGATCATAAGAGACTACTATCAACAATTATATGCCAATAAAATGGACAACGTGGAAGAAATGGACAAATTCTTAGAAAAGTACAACTTTCCAAAACTCGACCAGGAAGAAATAGAAAATCTTAACAGACCCATCACAAGCACGGAAATTGAAACTGTAATCAAAAATCTTCCAGCAAACAAAAGCCAAGGTCCAGACGGCTTTACAGCTGAATTCTACCAAAAATTTAGAGAAGAACTAACACCTATCCTGCTCAAACTCTTCCAGAAAATTTCGGAGGATGGTAAACTTCCAAACTCATTCTATGAGGCCACCATCACCCTAATACCAAAACCTGACAAAGATCCCACAAAAAAAGAAAACTACAGGCCAATATCACTGATGAACATAGATGCAAAAATCCTTAACAAAATTCTAGCAATCAGAATCCAACAACACATTAAAAAGATCATACATCATGACCAAGTGGGCTTTATCCCAGGGATGCAAGGATTCTTCAATATCTGCAAATCAATCAATGTAATACACCATATTAACAAATTGAAAAATAAAAACCATATGATTATCTCAATAGATGCAGAGAAAGCCTTTGACAAAATTCAACATCCATTTATGATAAAAACTCTCCAGAAAGCAGGAATAGAAGGAACATACCTCAACATAATAAAAGCTATATATGACAAACCCACAGCAAACGTTATCCTCAATGGTGAAAAATTGAAAGCATTCCCTCTAAAGTCAGGAACAAGACAAGGGTGCCCACTTTCACCATTACTATTCAACATAGTTTTGGAAGTTTTGGCCACAGCAATCAGAGCAGAAAAAGAAATAAAAGGAATCCAAATTGGAAAAGGAGAAGTAAAACTCTCACTATTTGCAGATGACATGATCCTCTACATAGAAAACCCTAAAGACTCCACCAGAAAATTACTAGAACTAATCAATGACTATAGTAAAGTTTCAGGATATAAAATCAACACACAGAAATCCCTTGCATTCCTATACACTAATAATGAGAAAACAGAAAGAGAAATTAAGGAAACAATTCCATTCACCATTGCAACGGAAAGAATAAAATACTTAGGAATATATCTACCTAAAGAAACTAAAGACCTATATATAGAAAACTATAAAATACTGGTGAAAGAAATCAAAGAGGACACTAACAGGTGGAGAAATATGCCATGTTCATGGATTGGAAGAATCAATATAGTGAAAATGAGTATACTACCCAAAGCAATCTATAGATTCAATGCAATCCCTATCAAGCTACCAACAGTATTATTCACAGAGCTAGAACAAATAATTTCACAATTTGTATGGAAATACAAAAAACCGTGAATAGCCAAAGTGATCTTGAGAAAGAAGAATGGAACTGGAGGAATCAACCTACCTGACTTCAGGCTCTACTACAAAGCCACAGTTATCAAGACAGTATGGTACTGGCACAAAAACAGAAATATAGATCAATGGAACAAAATAGAAAGCTCGGAGATAAATCCACGCACATATGGACACCTTATCTTTGACAAAGGAGGCAAGAATATACCATGGATTAAAGACAATCTCTTTAACAAGTGGTGCTGGGAAATCTGGTCAACCACTTGTAAAAGAATGAAACTAGAACACTTTCTAACACCATACACAAAAATAAACTCAAAATGGATTAAAGATCTCAACGTAAGACCAGAAACTATAAAACTCCTAGAGGAGAACATAGGCAAAACACTCTCCGACATACATCACAGCAGGATCCTCTATGACCCACCTCCCAGAATATTGGAAATAAAAGCAAAAATAAACAAATGGGACCTAATTAACCTTAAAAGCTTCTGCACATCAAAGGAAACTATTAGCAAGGTGAAAAGACAGCCTTCAGAATGGGAGAAGATAATAGCAAATGAAGCAACTGACAAACAACTAATCTCAAAAATATACAAGCAACACCTACAGCTCAACTCCAGAAAAATAAATGACCCAATCAAAAAATGGGCCGAAGAACTAAATAGACATTTCTCCAAAGAAGACATACAGATGGCTAACAAACACATGAAAAGATGCTCAACATCACTCATTATCAGAGAAATGTAAATCAAAACCACTATGAGGTACCATTTCACACCAGTCAGAATGGCTGCGATCCAAAAGTCTACAAGTAATAAATGCTGGAGAGGGTGTGGAGAAAAGAGAAACCTCTTCCACTGTTGGTGGGAATGCAAACTAGTACAGCCACTATGGAGAACAGTGTGGAGATTCCTTAAAAAACTGGAACTAGAACTGCCTTATGATCCAGCAATCCCACTGCTGGGCATACACACTGAGGAAACCAGAAGGGAAAGAGACACATGTACCCCAATGTTCATCGCAGCACTGTTTATAATAGCCAGGACATGGAAGCAACCTAGATGTCCATCAGCAGATGAATAGATAAGAAAGCTGTGGTACGTATACACAGTGGAGTTTTACTCAGCCATTAAAAAGAGTACATTTGAATCAGTTCTAATGAGGTGGATGAAACTGGAGCCTATTATACAGAGTGAAGTAAGCCAGAAAGAAAAACACCAATACAGTATACTAACGCATATATATGGAATTTAGAAAGATGGTAACAATAACCCTGTGTACGAGACAGCAAAAGAGACACTGATGTATAGAACAGTCTTATGGACTCTGTGGGAGAGGGAGAGGGTGGGAAGATTTGGGAGAATGGCATTGAAACATGTAAAATATCATGTATGAAACGAGTTGCCAGTCCAGGTTCGATGCATGATACTGGATGCTTGGGGCTAGTGTGCTGGGACGACCCAGAGGGATGGTATGGGGAGGGAGGAGGAAGGAGGGTTCAGGATGGGGAACACATGTATACCTGTGGTGGATTCATTTTGATATTTGGCAAAACTAATGCAATTATGTAAAGTTTAAAAATAAAATAAAATTAAAAAAATAAAATAAAATAAATTTAAATTAGAAAAAAATGACAAAACTATACAAGGCAATTTACAGATTCAGTGCAATCCCTATCAAATTACCAATGGCATTTTTCACAGAACTAGAACAAAAGAAAATTTTTAAAAAATTTATATGGAAACAGAAAAGACCTCACATAGCCAAAACCATCTCGAGAAAGAAGAACACAGCTGGAGGATTCACAGTCTCTGACTTCCAACTGTACTACAGAGACACAATAATGAAAAGTATATTCCTGTCACAAAAACCAGGCACATAGATTAATGGAACAGATTAAAAACCCCAGATATAAACCCATACACTTATGGTCAGTTAATCTAAGACAAAATAGGTAACAATATATGATGGATAGAAGACAGTCTCTTCAATAAATAGTGCTGGAAAATCTGGGCAACTGTATGTAAAAGAATGATATTAGAACTTTCTCTAATAATGCAGACAAAAATAAAGTCAAAATAAATTAAAGATCTAAAGATTTGTAAGACAAGATCCTAGAGGAAAACATAGAATACTCTTTGACATAAATCACAGCCATATGTTCTTGGATCTGTCCCCTAAAGTCGTGGAAACAAAAGCAAAAATAAAGGGGACCTAGTTAAAAGAATTTGAAGCACCAAGTAAACCATAAATAAAACTGAAAAGACAGCCTCTGGAAAGGAAGAAAATATTTGCAAATGTTGCAACCAACAAGATATTAATTTCCAAAATATACTAACAGGATCCAAATTTAACAGGATCCCAACTCCAGAGCCTGGGCAGCAAATTACTCTGCTTGTGCCTTCAAGTGGCTGTTGAGTGTGGTCCATGTACAATTGATTTGTATCATGATTCATGTGCCTCCATGTGCATACACACACACACACACACACACACACACACAGAGGAACAAAAAGTTCACAAATAACATTACTCTTGCTCTGTGCTCTGATATTTTCTGTGATACTAGTTCTATTCTAGTTCATATAAATGACAAAATGATGGTCACGAGGCACAAAGTTGATTTCCTGATCCATTCATTGTACCTGCATTTTGACAAACACTGTCCCTCACTCTCCCCCTGGTGGGGGCTTCTGGTCCATGTTAGCATCACAGCAGGAGCTTCCCTGTTATTCCAGATTCTCAGAGCAGCCCTGCAAGGCTAACCCCAGTTTGCAGTAAGTCTTGGGAAGATTAATAATTTACCCTGAGTCTAATAACTAATGAGCAGTAAAATGAGAACTGAGAATTTTCTGACTCCAAGTTTTCTTTTTTTTTCAATAAATGTTAGTTGAACTAAATTATGTTCTCATCAGATATTTTCCTGAATTTTTTAACATAAGATTTTATGTTAAAAAATCCTGAAAAGGATTCCCCAAACCATAACAAAAGTGAATAAGTATGGAGCAAAGCCAGAAGATACTACTCCTACTGTCCTGTCCCTTATTTGGACAGTATTAGTTTAGAAATGGGTTTATTTGTTTATGTGTCTTGGGCTAATAAGTATCAGGAGAACATACTCAAACTCTTCAGTTCAGTTCAGTTCAGTCACTCAGTCGTGTCTGACTCTTCGCGACCCCATGAATCGCAGTACGCCAGGCCTCCCTGTCCATCACCAACTCCCAGAGTTCACTGAGACTCAAGTCCATCGAGTCAGTGATGCCATCCAGCCATCTCATCCTCTATCGTCCCCTTCTCCTCCTGCCCACAATCCCTCCCAGCATCAGAGTCTTTTCCATTGAGTCAACTCTTCGCATGAGGTGGCCAAAGTACTGGAGTTTCAGCTTTAACATCATTCCGTCCAAAGAAATCCCAGGGCTGGTCTCCTTCAGAATGGACTGGTTGGATCTCCTTGTAGTCCAAGGGACTCTCAAGAGTCTTCTCCAACACACAGTTCAAAAGCATCAATTCTTCAGTGCTCGGCTTTCTTCACAGTCCAACTCTTACATCCATACATGAGCACTGGAAAACCATAGCCTTGACTAGACGAACCTTTGTTGGCACAATAATGTCTCTGCTTTTCAATATGCTATCTAGGTTGGTCATAACTTTCCTTCCAAGGAGTAAGCGTCTTTTAATTTCATGGCTGCACTCACCATCCGCAGTGATTTTGGAGCCCCCCAAAAATAAAATCTGACACTGTTTCCACTGTTTCCCCATCTATTTGCCATGAAGTGATGGAACCAGATGCCATGATCTTCATTTTCTGAATGTTGAGCTTTAAGCCAACTTTTTCATTCTCCTCTTTCACCTTCATCAAGAGGCTTTTTAGTTCCTCTTCACTTTCTGCCATAAGGGTGGGGTCATCTGCATATCTGAGGTTATTGATATTTTTCCTGGCAATCTTGATTCCAGCTTGTGTTTCTTCCAGCCCAGCGTTTCTCATGATATACTCTGCATAGAAGTTAAATAAACAGGGTGACAATATACAGCCTTGACGTACTCCTTTTCCTATTTGGAACCAGGCTGTTGTTCCGTGTCCAGTTCTAACTGTTGCTTCCTGACTTGCATACAAATTTCTCAAGAGGCAGGTCAGGTGGTCTGGTATTCCCATCTCTTGAAGAATTTTCCACAGTTTATTGTGATCCACACAGTCAAAGGCTTTGGCTCAAACTCTTACCCCTCCCCAATCAAGAGCCCTTTGTCTTTACAATGTCTTACTGGCTCAGAGGTGAAGAAAGTCTGTTGGTTTGGTTACATGAAGTTAAGTTGTCTAAGTGTAGAAAGCTTAAATCTCTCTTCCCCCCAAATGAGTAGGAAGCAGTGATTCTTGTGTCTCAACACCCTAATTTAGGGAAGCTGAGAGCAGACTCTGCAGAAGGGGAGCCCAGTGCTGTTTCTTTGAGTTGCCCCACTCAGGAGAGCCACTCAGATAATGAACTCACATCATCTTCCCTGACTGCCTGCTCTCTGTGATCCTTGGAGCAGTAGCGAGCTTCTGGGGTCCTCTCTCTACTTCTCTCCCAGGCTCATCCCACCATCCTGCTGACCCAGCATGAGCAGATCAGAATTGGGGGAGACGGGATAGCAGCAAGGACCTGGGTAGGAACCAGAGACAGTGGAGTAGAGACATAGACCATTAGTCCTGGGGGATCTTTCGAAGATAAATACTGTGTTTTAAAGAAGGTACTCCTCGATTTGTGTTCAAAATTTGGGAATGAGCAAAAATGAAAGCTCTTCCTAAGTTATTTCTTTGAACAGAACAGGTAGGATGTATGTTCATCCTTTGTGCTGAGAATCTGAAGTAGGTTGATGTACAAAGTAGGTTGATGAACAAAGAATGTATGTTCATCCTTTGTGCTGAGGATCTGAAGTAGTTAAGTATGTTTCTCAGAAAGAACACTGACTGAGATTATGTTCAGGGAGCAGCTGCATATCTGAAAGGATCTGGAAAATGAAGTGAAGATGGAGAAAAGACGAGTATTGGGGGGCAGCCTCCTCTTGCCTAGTCATGTCATCTGTTTTAACCTCATGGAAACAACTGAAGGATGAAAACTGCCTGCATGTAGGAATCTTAGGGTTGATAATTACAAAGAGTAAAAAAGTTTTGTGAAAATCTGAAATAGAATGATGGTTCCCCTAACAAGGAGCTCTTACCATTGCACAGATGGTTGTTTGGTCTTGGTCCTATTTTCAAGAGTTTTAAGGGAGACCTTAAATTTGGGTCTCTGGAGTTTTCAGTTCAGTAATCATTTTGAAATGTATGAGCAGTGATTTCACCACTTTGGAGGCATATTGGCCACTTAATCAACTTTGTGCAATAAAGCTCCTGTATAATGTCTTTTTTTTTTTTTTTGCTTAGAGATACACATTTTTTGGTGGCACACCCTGAGTCTTCTGCATTCATTTGTCTCTCACCAGACTTAAAACAGAGACAATATTGAAAGAAGGTACAGGAGGCTCTCAGTGTCATTCTTCTTCATGACTAGGGAAAAGAAATGTCTGTCTTCTTCATCTTATCAGGCTTTTGTGAAGTGAGGAGGAAAGTCTAGCCCCAAGGCCAGGCAGGATTTTGAGGCTGGTGATTCCGAGCAGTTCCGGGCACTTGTGGAAGAGTCAAGTCTCCTCTTGTTCCCACACGTGTGCATCCCCTTGTTCTTCCCCCTTCACTGAAAGGAGCCAGTTGGGCTCTTCTCTGCTGCTCATATTCTTGTGGCCTGACTTACTAGAGCATTCCAGAGGATAATGTAAATGGTCTACAGGAGCTTTTGTACAAGATTCTGTCTTGAAACTTGGAAAAAAGGAAAGGAATGTGAAGTCATTCAATTGTGTCCAACTCTGTGAACAGGTGGACTGTAGCCTATCAGACTCCTCCGTCCATGGGATTCTCCAGGCAAGAACACTGGAGTGGGTTGCCGTTTCCTTCTCCAGGCATCTTCCCAATCCAGGGATCAAAACTGGGTCTCCCGCATTGCAGGCAGATACTTTACCCTCTAAGCTTCCAGGAAAGTCCTGAAACTTGGAAGGACACTTGCCGGGGTCCAGCCCCAGCTGATCCAGGGTATTCGAAGGAGAGACGGCATAGGCGAGGGTCAGGAAACAACTGCTTAATTAAACTTTAATTAAGGATATAAAGAGTAATAGAATAAGGATAGCTCAGTGAGGAAATTCAGTGGAGAAAAGAGGCTGAGTAGCTTGGTTTACACGGGAGACCAATAAAACTTCAAGCAAGAAGTTTGCACCACTTACGTAGGCCGCAGGCGTCCTTCCATTCTCCTGAAGGAGAGGAGACACTGAGGCCTCCCCGGTCGGATATTAGAAGCCCAGGCATAATTAGCAAGCATGGTGGGTTCCGCACTCCAGATGGAGACTCAGCCAGAATTTGGGAGAGAGAGTGACATGGGGAGACCAAGTTTCAGTGAACAAGGCCCGCAGTTTATTTTCCAAAGTAGTTTTTATATCTTAAGTTATGCATAGAGGATAATGGGGGAAGGGGTGGAGTCATGCAAGGACAGCAGTTCCTGGTTCTAATCGAAGCCAGGCTTTCAAACTTATCATATGCAAAAGTTCAGGTGATTGACATCATCTTCTGGCCAGGAGGCCTGTTAACATTTTAAGAAACTTATTTTTCTCTAAAGGTGATTATTCCAAAGTCAGGCACCAGCCTCCAAAAAAGCACTGGACAAAGCTGCATTTTACATTTCTACACACCCATTATATCAATCAATACACTGCCAAGGACACAGTAGGTAAGGAGTATGGAGACTTAGCAGCAAACATTGGCCCAACAAGTGAAAAACCCTTCACCAATACATTTTCTAATCAATCTTTTAACTACTCAAAGGAATCTGTGTTTAGGCAGTTTAGAACATCTCCTGCCTCTCACAGTTGGGAGGCTCTGAACAATCACATGTGGCTGGAAAAACCCATTCAGGCAGGCTAGAGGATTTCCAAAGGAGTTTGTAGGTTGAAACACTGTCACACCCAGGAATTATTAACTGGAGCTGTAAGCTAATTCTTTTTTTCAGAGAGAGGTAGTGGGGGACAGCCCCCATAAAGTCAGAGGTGTAGGTGAAAGCAAAAAGCAGAAAGTAGGCAGACTCTGGTTTGGGAGGTAGATGCTCGAGAATTTCCAGGGGGACTCCTGAGGCTCGATCCCGCCTTTGCGTATGCCGAGCCTCCTTCCTCATGACTTTTGTCATGGGTGGAGCTCCTCACGCTGGCTCCCAGCAGTGATAGAATTCCAGTTGAGCTATTCCAGATCCTGAAAGATGATGCTGTGGAAAGTGCTGCACTCAATATGCAATATGCACTCAATATGCAATATGCCGGCTCCCGGCAGACACATACATTTCTAGGGTAATTTACTTGTGGCTCCTCCTAAAGTTGAACAGGAAAAGTTATTTGAATAATTTTATTATGACCCAGTCATAATGGGTTTCAGGTCATCTTGACCTTGCAGTTAGTAGTAAGGAGGCTCTGTGAGGCAGGTCATTCTGATGCACAGGTGAGAGAATGTGGGGATCAGGTTGATGTAGAATCCAAGGAGATCTCTCCTTGGACAGAGATGCTGCAGACCCCAGGAGCTGACTTCTCTTTGCACATGTGAGGATGTTCTTTCACACAAATGGAGAGATTCCATATCCTAGAAGACTGTTTGACCAGTGGAGAAAAGAGCCTAGTTTATTCTTCAGTGCCAGTGTGTAAATATTTAATGGTTTTGCTTTGAGGCACAAACCTCAACTAATCATGCTATTGATATTTCCCAGTCACACTACGATTGACAATTAATTTATGTAGATCTTGATATAAAGTTTCTCCAGTAATTATATCCTCAGTTTGCGTGTGTGTGCTTAAGCCCATGGTCCCAGAAAGCCTTTTTTTTTTTTTTAAATAAGCAAATCCTCCTTTCTCTTCTTCATGTTTTTTCTTAAGATAAAAAACTTCTTCAACACTTTTTTCTTCTGTTAATGTTCAATAGTCTGGAGGATATTTTGTAGCATGCTTTGTACATGGAAAATTATTTTATAGATAACATTTTCTAAATGTACATTTTGTTATTAATTTTGTAAATTAATAATTAATATTAAGTAAATTTAGATATTTTATATTTTAATTCTGTTCTATAAGCATTGGGATATAATGAAAAGAGGTTAAGTTAATAACATTCAGTATTTTGGGGTATTTAGGAACCTGTTTTATTCACTGGAACAATGAGGAACAATCTGGATCCATTTAATGAACATACAGATGAGGAACTGTGGAATGCCTTAGAAGAGGTAATTTATTAATATTAAATATAATTAACTGTTAGTATCCATACATGTACATTTAGAGCATTGCAGGTAATTAAGAGGAGCTTAACAGTTTAACTGACTTTGTTTACCTCCTAGAAGAACATTGATAACATGTGTACACTTACAATGTTTATTAATTGATGATGATGAAAACCAACAATATAATGCCATGTTTGCATTTTAGCTTTTTCCTTAAAAGCTTGAATGACTAGACACATTATCTTGTCCTTCACAGAGCACTAAATTAGACGTTAAATCTGTGGGATCAAATTCTACTAGTGATCTAGTGATGTCATTATCCTAATTACCCTCCAGTGTTCATTTCATTCCTTTAGTCTTAGGGAACATCTACTAAGGGGAGACAATAGTAGTTTTTCATTATTAACCAAAAGATGTGAATGAGATCAGACCAATAAAATAAGGAAGTTTCATAGTAAAGTGTCTATAAAAGTATATTTTGTAGTTGGAATGTGAGAAGAAGACAGAAAAAAGAGATTCATGCTGTCATGTCTGACTCTTTGTGATCCCACAGATTGTAGCCTGCCTGGCTTCTCTGTCCATGGACTTCTCCAGACAAGAGTACTGGAGTGGGTTGCCATTCTGTCCTCCAGGGGATCTCCCCAACCCAGTGATCAAACCTGAGTCTCCCACATTGCAGGCAGATTCTTTATTGTCTGAGCCACCAGGGAAGCCCTGGAATGTGAGAATGATTATTTATTGGTGATTATGTCATTTTAGTGCTGCAGCATGAATGCAGGTAACAGAACCCTGGAGAATTTGCTAAGCTTTTGTATGGAGAGGTTCATTTCTGGAGAATTTTCTGTCATTTGTGTCATGTTTCCCCTTGCCCCACTTCTTTGAATTCCCTCACCCTTGCGTGAAACATTTTTGACTATTATCTTGCTGTTTTTTTTGAATATTTAATGCAAATTATTTTGTATATTTGCCCTCATTTTACAAATTGATTCTACTGAGGGCAGAAACTCTAGACTTCTAAACCACAGACAGTCTTTGACTTTTTAATAGGACCTAGCTCAGTCTTTTGCTTCTGAAAAGTAAGCATGCACATTCCTATACACTAACAATGAAAGATCAGAAAGAGAAATTAGGAAATGACCCCATTACCATTGCAACAAAAAGAATAAAATATGTAAGAATAAACCGACTTAAGGAGGCAAAAGATCAGTACTCAGAAAACTGTAATTTACTGACAAAGGAAACCAAAGTTGACACAAATAGATTGAAAGATATATTCTTGGATTGGAAGAATCAGTATTGTGAAAATGACTATACTACCCAAAGAATCTACAGATTCAATACAATCCCTGTCAAATTACTAATGGCATTTTTCATAGAATTAAAGCAAAAATTTTTACAATTTGTATGGAAACACGAAAGATCCCAAATAGCCAAAGCAATCTTAAGAAAGAAAATATGAAGCTGGGGATTAGGTTCCTTGATTTCAGACTGCATTATTAAGTTGGCCAAAAAGTTCATTACATAAGATATTATAGAAAGACCCGAATGAACTTTTTGACAAATTCAATGCAGAGCTACAGTAGTCAAGATGGTATGGTACTGGCACAAAAAAACAGAAATATAGATCAAGGGAGCAATATAGAAAGCCCAGAGATAAATTCACATACCTATGGCCACCTAATCACCTAATCTATGACAAAGGAGGCAAGAATATAGAATGGAGAAAAGACATATCTTCAATAAGTGGTTCTGGGAAAATTGGATGGCTACATGTAAAAGAATGAAATTAGTACACTCCCTAATACCATATTGGAGAAGGAAATGGCAACCCACTCCAGTATTCTTGCCTAGAGAATCCCATGGACATAGGAGCCTGGTGGGCTGCTGTCCATAGGGTCGTACAGAGTCGGACACAACTGAAGTGACTTAGCATGCATGCATGCATTGGATAAGGAAATGGCAACACACTCCAGTATTCTTGCCTAGAGAAACCTGTGGACAGAGGAGGCTGGTGGGCTGCCATCTATGTGTCGCACAGAATCGGACACGACTGAAGCAACTTAGCAGCAGCAGCAGCTAATACTATATACAAAAATAAACTCAAAATGGATTAAAGACCTAAATGTAAGACCAGACCCAATAAAACTCTTAGAGAAAACAAAAGAAAAAACACTCTTTGACATAAATAACTACCAAATTTTTTATTGCTCTTTTCATTTCAGAGAAGTGTGGCATAGTTCCTTAATTTTTTTTTTTTTTTTTTTGCTACACAAATCTGAGTAATTGTTCGTGTTGTTTTGAATTGATGTATTTGTCATTTAGTGTTACCCTTACAGGCAAGCTCTGAAATCTGTAATATGTAGATGAGCCTTGACTGTGAGCAGGATGATTTGGATGAAGGTCGTACATTTCCACCTCACTCCAGTACTCTTGCCTGGAAAATCTCATGGACGGAGGAGCCTGGTGGGCTGTCGTCTATGGGGTCACACAGAATCGGACATGACTGAAGTGACTTAGCAGTAGCATACATTTCCAGCCAGAAATTCTGGCTTCTGAAGGATGTCAGCACTGAGTCTTTACACACCCACCTGGCTTTCTAGCAACGTGAGGATTTTGTTTTCCTAAATTGGGCCAATTGCTTTACCTTTTCCTGACCCAAAAGAAGTGCACCTCTGATTTCATTTAAGTATTTGAGTCTATAGTGAAATTCTAGAAGAGAAGAGGGGAGAGCAGTTAACTATCAAATGTAATAAAAGACAGGATGATCAATGATCTTGCTGAAGAATGCTGAAAAAGCTGCACTTGAAAGTGAAACAGGAGAGTGGCTTAAAATTCAACATTCAAAAAACAAAGATCATGGCATCTGGGTCCCATCACTTCATGGCAAATAGATGGGGAAACAATGGAAACACCAAAAGACTTTATTTTGGGGGCCTCCAAAATCACTGCAGATGGTGACTGCAGCCATGAAATTAAAAGACGTTGGCTCCTTGGAAGAAAAGCTGTGACCAACTTTGACAGCATATTACTTTAAATATTACATTACTTTGCCAACAAAGTTCCATCTTGTCAAAGCTATGGTTTTTCTAGTAGTCATGTGAGAGTTGGACTATAAAGAAAGCTGAGAACCAAAGAATTGATGCTTTTGAACTGTGGTGTTGGAGAAGACTCTTGCGAGTCCCTTGAACTGCAAGGAAATCCAACCAGTCCTGAATATTCATTGGTAGGACTGATGGCATCACTGACTCGATGGACGTGAGTCTGAGTGAACTCCAGGAGTTGGTGATGGACAGGGAGGCCTGGCGTGCTGCGATTCATGGGGTCGCAAAGAGTTGGACATGACTGAGCGACTGAACTGAACTGAACTGAACTGAGGACTGATGGTGGAGCTGAAACTCCAATACTTTGGCCACCTGATGCAAAGAACTGACTCATTGGAAAAGACTCTGATACTGGGAAAGATTGAATGCAGGAAGAGAAGGGGGATGACAGAGGATGAGATGGTTGGACGGCATCAATGACTTGACAGACACGAATTTGAGTAAGCTCCGGGAGTTGGTGATGGACAGGGAAGCCTGGCATTGTGTAGTTCATGGGGTCACAAAGAGTAGGACACGACTGAATGACTGAACTGAATTGAACTAACTGAACTTGAATTCACAGGACAGATTTAATGGTGAAATTATGACATCTTAAGAAAAATACTGGAAGTACTGGTAAATTATTTTTCTATTTGTTTCCCAGCTGATATATTTTTTCACAGATTCTCAGGTAGAAAAATTACTCTGAATTTTAGAACATGTTGTTCCATGGACAAAGAAGCAACGTTTATCTAAATTCTAAAAATGATGAAGTGTTAGAAGGGGTAGATAATACTAAGATCTACCTTTATTTAAACTGCATTTGGAGCTTTCTATAAAAAGAAGTAGATGTGAGTCTATTTCAAAAGTGAAGTATGTGGTTTCTTTATATTGCTTCTGGAATTTACCATGTTAACTTTGGTAATATCACTTAGAGAAATCATCCCATCATTGTTTTTCTCTAGGAATTGCTTCTTTATGACTGTTTTAAAAAAATATACTAAATCTTTCATTGAAAACATACATATGTGATAAAGAAAAATTCCTGAAGAAATAGAATAATGGGGTGATTTATTACTCTGTGTGTGTGTGCATGCTTGATCATGTCTGACTTTTTTGTGACCCTCTGTGGAACTATTGCCTGCCAGACTCATCTGTCCATGGAGTTTTCCAGGCAAGAAATACTGGAGTGGGTTGTTTCCTCCTCCAGAGGATCTTCCCAAACCAGGAATTGAACCCACATCTCTTGCATCTCCTGCATTTGGTAGGAGGATTCATAACTACTTGTACCACCTGGAAAGCCTGTTACTCTAAGAGGTATCACTAAATCAGTGAGGTCAATTTTTATATAAATTCAAAACCATAGTTGCTGCTGCTGCTGCTAAGTCGCTTCAGTTGTGTCCGACTCTGTGTGACCCCATAGATGGCAGCCCACCAGGCTCCCCTGTCCCTGGGATTCTCCAGGCAAGAACACTGGAGTGGGTTATCATTTCCTTCTCCAATGCATGAAAGTGAAAAGTGAAAGTGAAGTCATTCAGTCGTGTCCGACTCTTCACAACCCCATGGACTGTAGCCTACCAGGCTCCTCCGTCCATGGGATTTTCCAGGCAAGAATACTGGAGTGGGGTGCCATCACCTTCTCCTCAAAACCATAGTTATTAGTGTGTAAATGGTGCCAAACTGGACATGTGAACCCAAACTCACAGAGGTGACCTGAGAGTGAATACGAGGGAACCGCTCTTTAAAAGTCCTCTAGTTCTGTTTCCTCCTTCTTCCTTGGGAGAGATGGGCATTCAGAAGGGAGGCAGTCCAATGGATGCTGCCCATCTCATCTTGCTTATTTTTCAAAATATGCTGAAAATACATTTTTTGTATACTGAAAACTAGCCACCTTACTATAAATTGACAAAAATTCATCAGTTAATTAGTGCTGATTGGGGCACTAAGAAGCAAGATAATGCCACAAATAAAACATGAATGTACTTGAAGAGGAAGCACCTTATCACTCAAAGGTTAAAATAGCACAGTAGATAAAACTCTTAAGATGAATCACCAATGTGTCACTTCTGTTAAAAAAAATGAAAACAAAACAGCTGGGATTCTGGGATATGAAGTTAAGCATATGGTCTGTCCTGTCAAAACTGGGGAAGAAATCATGCAGTCAAATGTTCGATGTTGATAGTGTCTCTGTTAGGACACAAGTGTGTCTCATCACACAGGAAACTGAGATACAGAAACCTGGGCATCAGCAGCTTGTGCATTAGGAACCACATGGTTCAGTCCTTGCGGTGGAGACAGGTCACATGTCCACTCCCAGGCCTTGTGTTAGGTGAAGGGGCTCTCCCTTTACTTCCTTTACTGCCAGTCCTGCTCTAGTAAAAGCTCTTCCCCATCTATTGATTGCATTTCAGTGGCTCCTTCAGTGCACACCAGCCTTTCTTCTTCTTCTTTTTTTAATATAAATTTATTTATTTTAATTGGAGGCTAATTACTTTACAATATTGTGTTGGTTTTGCCAAACATCAACATTTTTGAAAAGTAAGAAGGTTCCACAAAATACAGAAACTGTCTGACATCTGTGTTGATCTCCTGAGCGGGGTGTTGGTGCCTGGTTGGTAGATTCAGTATATTAGTAGGTTATATTGAAATGTTTATAGTGATAGAAATAGGGCGCCTTCAATTTCAGTGTATTATTTTTCAATTTTGCTATCTTCTGTAATTTTCCCAAACTCAAAAACAGTCTGAAGGATTCTCTACTGAGATGTATAGCTTTGAATAGTATTATATACTCCGTTTTCCTTAAATCATAACTTTTTCAGTGCTTTCCACTGTGTAAAGTATGAGGTTGTGATATCTTGGACTGAGTTAATTGTTATAATATATTCCTTTTACACTTAAACTTGGAGAAGGAAATGGCAACCCACTCCAGTGTTCTTGCCTGGAGAATCCCAGGGACAGGGGAGCCTGGTGGGCTGCCGTCTCTGGGGTCACACAGAGTCGGACACGACTGAAGCGACTTAGCAGCAGCAGCAGCAGCAACACTTGAACTTAATAAGGAGATAGTGTTATGTATAAATTATTTATATATGTGAATTTATTTTCTAATTTATAGGATCAGATGTGTTACACGATTAGATGCACTCATGCCTTCATTAATACAGGCAACAAATATCTCCTGAGAGCTTGTTAGGCAGTGTTGCAGAATGTAGGGCTATCACAGTCATCAAAAGACAAAATCTCTACCCTTGGAGCTTAAATTCTCTTGGAGAAGATGGAAAACAAGTCGATGCATATGTAACAAGGTCTCAGTGTTGATACATGCAAAGGAGGAAAATGGAGCAGAACATGAACAGAGGCTAGCTGACAGCATTATTAATATTGGGCAATATCTACTGATCTGTCATAAAGTCTACATGTACTGATTCATTTTGTACTCTATCAGTGTTAGGAGGTACCCATCTTTATAATTATGATAATATAGTCTTAGAGCTTAGGAAGCTAAGGTAGAGTAAGTTTAGAAACTTGCCCAGTTGGCAGAGCCAGGCAGGACTTATGCCCAGGCTGTCTGGCTTCAAGTCTCCATTTTTATTTTTTATTTTTACATTGGCTGTGCTGGTTCTTCATTGCTACTTGTAGGCTTTCTCTAGTTGTGGCAAACAGGGGCTAATCTTCGTGGCAGTACACAGCTTCTCACTGACATGGCTTCTCCTGTTGTGACACTTGGACTCTGGAGCACACAGGCTTCAGTACTGTGGCCTGCAGGCTCAGGAGTTGCAGCCTGTGGGCTCTAGGGTGTGGGCTCGGTAGTTGTGGCATGTGAGTTCACTTGCTCCTTGCCACGTGGGATCTTCCTAGACCAGGGATGAAACCCATGTCCTGTGCATTGGCAGGTGGAGTCTTAACCATTGGACCACCAGGGAGTCCCAAGCCTCCAATTTATTTTTTTTTTTTAATTTTCAAATCACAGGAACACGGAAGGAATAGTATGATGAACACATATACACATTCACCTGGATTCATCAGCTGTTAGTGTCTTCCCATATTTTCTCCATCAATATAATCTATATTTTGCTGAATTTTTTGTAAGTTGTAGAAATGTTTATTAAAAGTTGGATTTCACCTTTAAATACAAAAATGTACACCTTTTAAGAACAAGGACGTTCCCTTATATGTCCTAACACAGTCATGTCAATCAATAAATTTAACAGTGATATTATGCTATTATCTAGTATGTTTTCAGAGTCTCTTATTGTAGCTCCTAGTTATTATTGTCTCTGCTTCTATTGTCCTTTTTCCCCATTTTAATACTTAATTATAATTTGATTTTATCATTGCACTACAGAGGGTCTTCATATTCATATATTCCAATAACTATCCCTGATTTATAAATGAAGACAGAATCTCAGAAATTAACATTTTCTGAAAAACATTTCCCCTCACAACCCTTTTTCCTTGTGATGCCGATATAGACAAATTCGAAGGAAAGTATAAAATCAAATTAGTGATGAGATGTCATCCAAGTCAGAGGCAAGTGTGAGTCAGGATGTCAGTCTTAAGCAAGTCCAACCACTTGCACCACAATCCAAATCTTACTCTTTAGATTTTATGTACTTTTCAAGCTAACACTACCTACAAATACCATATTTAATCCTAACTCATAATTCCCTTTTCGTGGGATCAGACTCCCATCTGGAACATAATTCAGGTTCATATTCATAGATGTGCTCCAGCATTTAGGATACCTGAAAAATGAAAAATTAAAAACACTGCTCACTCATCCTTGGTGTGTTGTTATCTGACATTGTAAAGGGTCAGATAATTTATCAGCCATCACTCATCAAGCTGTTGGTCTCTTAATTTGGAGTGTATTTCTTCTTTGTTATTCAACTTCAAATAAAGCCTGAGTTTGGTTCTTGCTCCATAATACTTTTCAAAATAAATATTTATTGAACTTATCCCTACCACCAAATGTAGTTTCAGATTATCTTTGGCAGTTAAAAGTTTGTTTTTTCTAATCTTTGGAGTATAACTTTATGAAGATAGATTGATATAAACATCATCTATATCCATATTCTGGGGAAAATAAGATGTTGTGTCTTATTTTTCATGAGTTTTCATTCACTGCAAGACATTTATGACACTGAGGAAAATGCACTTGATTGGTCCACTATTTATAGAAGTAAACTTTGGAAAGAACCATCACCAGAGCAGGTTCCAGGATTACTAATGTATAAGGTGCAGTTTGCAATTGTTTGAATTTGTATATTTTCAGTTCAGTTCAGTTCAGTCACTCAGTCGTGTCCAACTCTTTGCCACCCCATGAACCGAAGCATGCCAGGACTCCCTATCCTTCACCAACTCCTGGAGGCTACCCAAACACATGTCCATTGAGTCAGTGATGCCATCCAACCATCTCCTCCTCTGTTGTTCCCTTCTCCTCCTGCCCTCAATCTTTCCCAGTATCAGGGTCTTTTCAAATGAGTCAGTTTTTCACATCAGGTGGCCAAGTATTGGAGTTTCAGCTTCAACATCAGTCCTTGCAATGAACACCCAGGACTGATCTCCTTTAGGATGGACTGGTTGGATCTCCTTGCAGTCCAAGGGACTCTCAAGAGTCTTCTCCAACACCACAGTTCAAAAGCATCAATTCTTCAGTACACAGCTTTCTTTATAGTCCAGCTCTCACATCCATACATGACTACTGGAAAAACCGTAGCCTTGACTAGACAGACCTTTGTTGACAAAGTAATGTCTGCTTTTTAACATGCTGTCTAGGTTGGTCATAACTTTCCTTCCAAGGAGTAAGCGTCTTTTAATTTCATGGCTGCAGTCACCATCTAAAGTGATTTTGGAGCCCCAAAATATAAATTCAGTCACTGTTTCCACTGTTTCCCCACCTATTTGCCATAAAGTGATGGGACCGGATGCCATGATCTTAGTTTTCTGAATGTTGAGCTTTAAACCAACTTTTTCACTCTCCTCTTTCACTTTCATCAAGAGGCTCTTTAGTTCTTCACTTTCTGCCATAAGGGTGGTATCATCTGCATATCTGAGGTTATTGATATTTCTCCCAGCAATCTTGATTCCAGCTTGTGCTTCATCCAGGCCAGCATTTTGCATGACGTACTCCGCATATAAGTTAAATAAGCAGGGTAACAATATACAGCCTTGACATACTCTTTTTCCTATTTGGAACCAGTCTGTTTTTCCATGTCCAGTTCTAACTGTTGCTTCCTGACCTGCATACAGGTTTCTCAAGGGGCAGGTCAGGTGGTCTGGTATTCCCATCTCCTACAGAATTTTCCACAGTTTATTGTGATGCACACAGTCAAAGGCTTTAGCATAGTCAATAAAGCAGAAATAGATGTTTTTCTGGAACTCTCTTGCTTTTTCGATGATCCAGCGGATGTTGGCAATTTGATCTCTGGTTCCTCTGCTTTTTCTAAAACAAAATGTGGTGGTAAGATTTTATCTTCAGAGAAAAAGACTGTAAAATTTTTTGAAGTTTTTCTTTAGTGTACCAACTCCTATGCAAAATGAACGTTTGGAAACTTGACTCAACTATAAAGATTGTTTTAACTTTTCTGTTGAAACCACATTGGGAGAAATAGCTTCATTTTTTGAGAGACTTCCCTAACTAATCCCAAGGGTGGTGGGATTTCTGGAGGCTGTCCTATGGCAGGGATGAGGGACATTGAGATCTTTCTGTCCTGACTTGACTCCACCATCTTTTTCAGTGAACACTCTTTGGAAAGAGCTCTCCCCATCACCTGGGTGTACATGTAAGATACATAAGAAGTCCTGAGGATGTCAGAGTTCTAATGTGTAGAGGCTTGTCTACTTCAGTAACAGTTTGCTTAGGAAAATATCATTCTTTCTGTATCCACAGGTGCAACTTAAAGACATCTTTGAATATCTTCCTGGTAAAATGAATACTGAATTAGCAGAATCTGGGTTGAACTTAAGTGTTGGACAGAAACAACTGGTGTGCCTTGCTCGGACTATTCTTAAGAAAAGTCAGATATTGATTATTGACAAAGCCACATCAAATGTGGATCCAAGGTATGGAGCTGAGATCCAGGAAACCTTGAATCTGAGTTCTTGAATTCTAAAGGTGGTAAATTGAAAACATATTCTCTTGGCCTCATGGATATTTCTTGATAATATTAATTCCAGAAAACAAAGGAAGAAACCAAAACATGTTATATTGTGTTAATGTTATTATGAGGCATCCTGAGAGAGCTAGATTCCTAAATCCAGCTCATTATAATCTCAAGCAATTTTGAGGGAAGACTATTTTCCATTTTTGAAAAACAATAAATTTCTGAATAGACTTTTTATACTTAGTTTTTTAAGGAACAAGATTATACATTAAGATATTGATTTTTAAAAACATTATTAAAAGTATTATGATTTTTTAAGTCAAACGTCTGCTTTTCCTGTTTTTACTGAACTAAATCAATTTCTTTGATTCTAGAACTGATGAGTTAATACAAAAAAAAAATTCATGAGAAATTTGCCCACTGCACTGTGCTAACCATCACACACAGGTTGAGCAATGTCATTGACTGTCAACGGATATCGGTAAGACTCTCACCACTTTAGTTGTTTTCATTTATGTTCAATTTTTCAATGTATCCTTCCTTGAAAAATTTGATGGGAACCTCCAGTAATGTAATTTTCTCTTAGTTTCTCCTCTCTTTTCTGAAAATTGTTGTTGTTCATTCGCTCAGTCATGTCTGATTGTTCGTGACCCTATGGAGTTCAGCATACCAGGCCTCCCTGTGCTTCACTATGTCCAAGTTTGTCCAAACTCATGTCTGTTCAGTCCGTGACGTTGTCCAACCATCTCATCCTCTGTCATCCCCTTCCCCTCCTGCCTTCAATCTTTCCCAGCATCAGAGTCTTTTCCAATGAGTCAGCTCTTTGCATCAGGTAGCCAAAGTATTGGATCTTCAGCTTTAGCATCAGTCCTTCCAATGGATATTCAGGGTTGATTTCCTTTAGGATTGACTGGTTTTATATTCTTTCAGTCCAAGGGACTCTCAAGAGTCTTCTTTATCAGCACAGTTTGAAAGCATCAATTCTTTGATGCTAAGCCTTCTTTATGGTCAAACTCTCACATCCATACATGACTACTGGAAAAACCATATAGCTTTGACTAGACGGACCTTGGTTGGCAAAGTAATGTCTCAGCTTTTTAATATGCTGTCTAGGTTTGTCATCAGAGAAGGCAGTGGCACCCCATTCCAGTATTCTTGCCTGGAAAATCCCATGGATGGAAGAGCCTGGTAGGCTGCAGTCCATGGGGTCGCTTAGAGTTGGACACGACTGAGCAACTTCCCTTTCAGTTTTCACTTTCATGCATTGGAGAAGGAAATGGCAACCCTTTCCAGTGTTCTTGCCAGGAGAATTCCAGGGATGGGGGAGCCTGGTGGGCTGCTGTCTATGGGGTTGCGCAGAGTCGGACACGACTGAAGCGACTTAGCATCAATAGCAGTAGCAGCAGGTTTGTCATAGCTTTTCTTCCAAGGAGCAACCATCTTTTTAATTTCATGGCTGTGGTCACTGTCTACAGTGATTTTGGAGCCCAAGAAAATAGTCTGTCACTGTTTCCATTGTTTCCCCATCTATTTGCCATGAAGTGATGGCACTGGATGCCATGATCTTTGTATTTTGAATGCTGAGTTTTAAGCCAGCATTTTTCACTCTCCTCTTTCACTTTCATCAAGAGGTTCCTTAGTTCCTCTTTGATTCTGTCATAAGGGTGGTGTCATCTACCTCTCTGAGGTTATTGATATTTCTCCTAGCAATCTTGATTCCAGCTTGAGCTTCATCCAGGCTGACATTTTGCATGATGTACTCTGCATATATGTTAAATAAGAAGAGTGACAATATACAACCTTGACATCCTTTCCCAATTTGAACCTTATTTGTATTTCTTGCTTTAGAAATAGACATACCATGTTTTACTGTACTTCCCAGATACTGTATTTTTACAAATTGAGAGCTTATCTTAACCCTGCGTTGAACAAGACTATGGGCGACATTTTTCAAAAACAGTATTTGATCATTCCATGTCTCTGTCTCACCTTTTGGTAATTCTCATTATATGTCAAACTTTTTCTACAATCATTATAGTTTCTCTGGTGATCTGTAACATCAATGTTACTGCTATGACTTGCTGAAGTCTCCTCTGTTGGTTAGTATTTTTTTAAGCAATGCATTGTTTTTAGGTTAAGGTCTCTACATTGTTTTCTCAGACATAATGCTATTGCACACTTGATAGGCCAGTGTCATGCAAACATAACTTCTGTATGTTCTGGGAAACCAGAACATTCATATGACTCACTTTAATGACATATTCACTTCATTCCAGTGTTCTGGAACTGTACCCACACTGACGGATGACTGTACCTCGTTCCTTTTTGGAAAACAGGTGACTGTCTATTCTGAAAGTTTTAGTGTGAACATAAAGACGAGTCAATCTGTTTCAAAGCCTATGCTCCAGAGGGTGGGCGACCGGCCTTAAGGAGTAGCTGGGGAAGTGACAAATGCTGACGAAGGGCATAACCGACAGGGTTGTCACCATAAAGTCCTATCATTGCAAGTGATAAGGTGTAATAATTACATTTTATTGCACGTGAATACTTCTGCAGAAAGATAGATGAATATGTTTTTTAATTCTATTTTTAATTGAATGTAATCCATAAAAATATATTTTTGTTATAAAAAAGCAATAGATGTACAAGGTAGAAATAGGAAAATAGAAGAAAATCTCATAAAGGGAAGGTTACAAAATACCCACCACCAGTAAGTGGCAGTTATATAGTGCTATAATATTATTTGGATAACATTAGAGCCATTTTAATAATTTATTTTATTCTTCAAAACAGAATATTTCATTACCAGAATTTTTATGTATTCTTAAAATTCCCCCATGTCATTTATTAATTTTCCACAGCTCAGTTCTTAAAGCTGCCTAAAATTTCATCATAGGGATCAGATCAGATCAGTCACTCAGTTGTGTCTGACTCTTTGCAACCCCATGAATCACAGCACACCAGGCCTCCCTGTCCATCACCAACACCCAGAGTTCACTGAGACTCACGTCCATCGAGTCAGTGATGCCATCCAGCCATCTCATCCTCTGGCGTCCCCTTCTCCTCCTGCCCCCAATCCCTCCCAGCATCAGAGTCTTTTCCAATGAGTCAACTCTTCGCATGAGGTGGCCAAAGTACTGGAGTTTCAGCTTTAACATCATTCCTTCCAAAGAAATCCCAGGGCTGATCTCCTTCAGAATGGACTGGTTGGATCTCCTTGCAGTCCAAGGGACTCTCAAGAGTCTTCTCCAACACCACAGTTCAAAAGCATCAATTCTGCAGTGCTCAGCCTTCTTCACAGTCCAACTGTCACATCCATACATGACCACAGGAAAAAACCATAGCCTTGACTAGACGAACCTTTGTTGGCAAAGTAATGTCTCTGCTTTTCAAGATGCTATCTAGGTTGGTCATAACCTTCCTTCCAAGGAGTAAGCGTCTTTTAATTTCATGGCTGCAGTCACCATCTGTAGTGATTTTGGAGCCCAGAAAAATAAAGTCTGACACTGTTTCCACTGTTTTCCTATCTATTTCCCATGAAGTGGTAGGACCAGATGCCATGATCTTCGTTTTCTTAATGTTGAACTTTAAGCCAACTTTTTCACTCTCCACTTTCACTTCATCAAGAGGCTTTTTAGTTTCTCTTCACTTTCTGCCATAAGTGTGGTGTCATCTGCATATCTGATGTTATTGATATTTCTCCCAGCAATCTTGATTCCATCTTGTGCTTCTTCCAACCCAGCGTTTCTCATGATGTACTCTGCATAGAAGTTAAATAAACAGGGTGACAATATACAGCCTTGACAAACTCCTTTTCCTATTTGGAACCAGTCTGTTATTCCATGTCCAGTTCTAACTGTTGCTTCCTGACCTGCATACAAATTTCTCAAGAGGCAGATCAGGTGGTCTGGTATTCCCTTCTCTTTCAGAATTTTCCACAGTTTCTTGTGATCCACACAGTCAAAGGCTTTGGCATAGTCAATAAAGCAGAAATAGATGTTTTTCTGGAACTCTCTTGCTTTTTCCATGAACCAGCAGATGTTGGCAATTTGATCTCTGGTTCCTCTGCCTTTTCTAAAACCAGCTTGAACATCAGGAAGTTCACAGTTCACGTATTGCTGAAGCCTGGCTTGGAGAATTTTGAGCATTACTTTACTAGCATGTGAGATGAGTGCAATTGTGCGGTAGTTTGAGCATTCTTTGGCATTGCCTTTCTTTGGGATTGGAATGAAAACTGGCCTTTTCCAGTCCTGTGGCCACTGCTGAGTTTTCCAAATTTGCTTGCAGATTGAGTGCAGCACTTTCACAGCATCATCTTTCAGGATTTGGAATAGCTCAACTGGAATTCCATCACCTCCACTAGCTTTGTTCGTAGTGATGCTTTCTAAGTCCCACTGGACTTCACATTCCAGGATGTCTGGCTCTAGGTTAGTGATCACACCATCGTGATTATCTGGGTTGTGAAGATCTTTTTTGTACAGTTCTTCTGTGTATTCTTGCCATCTCTTCTTAATATCTTCTGCTTCTGTTAGGTCCATACCATTTCTGTCCTTTATCGAGCTCATCTTTGCATGAAATGTTCCTTTGGTATAGAGCATAATTAATCTCAAACTTAGACATCTATATATTTTCCAAATTGTCACTTTTATAAAAAATCTTGAAATAGTTAGATGGATATGGTTTTGTTCACTGTAAGTAAGTCAGAGAAAGGGCTTGCTGGGAAACAGTTGTAACCTAATTAATAGCTTTGTTTATGTGTTGTCTCTCCAAAGGGATTTGGCCTGTTTTAGTTCATTAAGCACCACTCATGTGTCAGGCTTAGAATTCGATTTCACAAAGTTCTCTCAATATTAAGTTTATAAAACTTGATGGAGTCATAATGAAAGCTAATATAATCTTCCTTACTTTCTCAGTTGCCACAAAACAGTGGAGCAAGACAGACAAATTAGAAATGCTCTTTATCCTAAGACTCACCACTGTCTCTACACTAGAGGGTTCTTCCTGTAGTTTTTGAGAGTAGCTGGGCACTCGTGACCTGCTTTCTCTGCAGCCAACAGCCCAGCTCTTCCCTCCAGTCTCTGCACACTGCTGCCTTCATATCACCCAGAGTCTCCTGTTGGTGTGAACAAAGGAAGCATGTGACAATCTGCACTTACTCTAACAGTGTTATCTGTGGTCAACACTTTCACTGTCCTCAGTTAGAGAATTCTCTGGAAATGAATGATGAAGAACCAAAAGCAGAGTCGAGAAACTCAGATCCCACCTCTTCTGTTTATAGTCCATTTTATGGTTTTATATTTTTTGTTTCTTCCTCATCTCAAATCTCTTCTTAGAATTTTTCCCACAGAAGTGAAAATCAGAAACGGTTGTTTCAACCCACCTGAAAAGCATAAAATAGCTCAACCTAAATAGAGTTTTACTTAAATTCTATTTTTCACCTTAATGGAACTTTTCTTTCATAAACCTACATGCTGCAATTAGAACACTTGAGAAGAGAAAAGCTCCTGCAAAAACACTGCAAGAGTTTTCACTCAAGTTTTAAAAGGAAAGATAACTAACACTGAGGTAGGAAGTACAGTTGGGGAGAAGAAATAGTTTATGGAGGGGGCATGCTTGTGTGCAAAGGCAGCAGCTTTGGGAGAGTGGCTGTGGAGGTTACCCTGACCCAGCCTTCATCCCACCCCAGTGAGAAGAATGATTTACTATTTCAAGACCCAAGACAGGATTTTGAGTTAATAGTCGTCACCTTGTCCAGTCACTGAGAAAATCACAGGTACCCATTTTACCGATGAGGACCCACCTTCAGGGTTGGACAGCTGTCATGTGTCATCACCTGGCCGCCAGAGACAAATCTGACACTCAGATCTCCCCCTCCCCGCTCTGCTTGTTGCGCAGTGGGATCTCTCTCCATTGTTGTCATCACCTCCCAGCATCTTTCTTATCAGGCTTCTCCTCCATCCTCTCCTGGGCACCACCACCTCTTGGTGCACTCACCCACCTCTCCCTGCATTCTTCTGTATCACTGATGACATCCTGCCAGTGAAAATGGATCAAATTATCTTGCAGTGCATCCATTTCATTTTTATTTCTAGGACAGCTGTCTGGAATATCTGCATATAAACAGGCTTCATAAACACATCTTCACTGAGCTTGTGTAACTAAGTTACTCATCCAACATAATGTATTTTTACTTAACCTATTAGAGCTTGATAAGCCATTCAGGGTTGGGGTTCCTGGAGAGATCCTAGGGTTTGGGGATTATTATCATACCAACTTGAATATGTGGTTTAGTTAATAGTTTATCTTGGGTTATGAGAAGAGTTGGGGACCTAATGGGAGATTGTAGGAGCTTTTTCTTATAAGGGATGTTAAAAATCCAAAATTATACCTATTTTTCTGTACATAACGAGAATTTGGATTTGCTTTATGTTTATTTGTTCTGAAATATCTAGAGTCTTTTACCAAACCAGTAAATGTAAAGGCTAAGTTGTAAAATTCTATTTCTGGCCTTTCTTCAGTCTGTGTCCCATCTCAGCTCTTGTAGCCCCTACGTGAGCCTTGGCTTTTAAGTTTTATTAGGTTCCATTAGTTTTTGCTTTCATTTCTTTTGCTTTGGGAGACTAATCTAAAAAAAAAATTTGCTGTGATTTATATCAAAGAGTCTTTTGCCTGTGTTTTCATTTAGTTTTGTAGTTCCCAGCCTTATATTAGATATTGAAGCCATTTTGAGTTTATTTTTGTGCATGATGTGAGGGAGTGTCTAATTTCATGTATTTTCAGGTGTTCAGCTTTCCTACTACTATTTACCATAGAAACTGCCTTTTCTCCAATTCTTGTGTACTGTTTCATAGATTAATTGACATAGATGTGTGGAGACCAGTGTTTTAAAACTGCAGTTTTTCTTCTTCAACATCAGGAGTGGCAGTTACGTTCTGTTATGCTATGCTTAAGTAGAATTGCACATTTGAGACATTTAAATTGACATGCCAAGTTACAGGGCTTCCCTGGTGGCTCAGATGTTAAAGATTCCACCTGCAATGCAGGAGACTTGAGTTTAATCCCTGGGTCAGGAAGATCCCCTGGAGAAGGAGATGGCTACCCACTCCAGTATTCTTACCTGGAGAATTCCATGGACAGAGGAGCCTGGTGGACTACAGTCCCATGTGGTCATAAAGAGTTGGACATGACTGAGAAACTTTCACCGAACATTTAAATTATTATGCAGATGTGAAAGTGAAAGTTGATCAGTCATGTCTGACTCTTTATGATCCTATGGACTGTAGTCCACCAGACTCCCCTGTCCATATGATTTTCCAGGCAAGAATACTGGAATAGGTTGCCATGCCCTTCTTCAGGGGATCTTCCCAACCCAGGGATCGAACCTGTGTCTCTTGTGTCTCCTTCATTGCAGGCAGATTCTTTATCCACTGAGTTACCTTGGAAGCCCATTAAGTGGATGAAACAGATTCGATTATTCTCAGACTCTTTTGAGAAAGCTACCCTTAGTAGTAATTCACAGTAGTAAACAAATGATTAACAGGAAAATGGCATTTATGAGACTAATAAATGTTTCCAATTAAATGGAAAAGATTAAATTTATTGTAGTACCTATATGTTGAAAAACAACCTGTGTGTTGTTTAGAGTTCCTGCATTCTGTTCTTTAAAAAAAAAAAAAAAAAAAAAACAACTTTTTTTTAAAATATAAATTTATTTAAATTGGAGGTTAATTACTTTACAATATTGTATTGGGTTTTGCCATACATCAACTTTTATTTATTTATTTATTTTAGGCTGTGCTGGGTCTTCCTTGCTACACAGACTTTTCTCTAGTTGCAGCAAGTAGGGGCTACTCTTCATTGCCATGTGCAGACTTCTCATTGCATGGGCTCTCTTGTTGTGGAGCATGGGCTCTAGGTATGTAGGCTCAATAGCTGAGGCTCCTGGGCTCTAGACCACAGGCTCTGTAGTTACGGCACATGGGCTTAGTTGCTCTGTGGCATGTGTGAGCTTTCTGAACCACGGATGGAACACAAGACTCCTGCATTAGTAGGCAGATTCTTTTATCACTGAGCCACCAGGGAAGCTCATCCAGTATATTCTCTTAATATGCATTTATTTCAAATATGACCTAAATGAAGAATTAAATACTACTGAACATCAGAACAGTTTTATAATTATATCACTTGGGCCAATTGTTTCAGACACTTTTTCCCCATCCAGAACCATTAACCAAAGTCACTAATAAGTAGAAAGGCAGAGTGAAGGACCCCTTCCTCTCCCTTTCAGTTTGCATTTAGCAGACTTATTAATGAGCAATAACAGGGGTGAAAGGAAAGCAGCTGAAGAAAGAAAGAGAAACAAGGAAAGAAAGATAATTTATGGAAACAGATTCAGATCCTCGGCAGTTCAGGTTGGGCTGGCCCCATGTGCTCTGTAACCCATGATCACTGGAATTTGGAGCTCAATTTCTTACTTGCTTCTTTAGTCTTATCCAAAGAGAAAACTGGACTTCTAGAGATTTCTTCTGTGCAGAGCAGTTTTGCAAAAGCTGCTTATGTACCAGCTCCTTTTGCCAGGCTTTCTCTCCCAGAAGAATAAACTACAACCACATCCAGCTTCAAGAAGCATCTCAATCCCTTGGACAAGGATTCTGTTCCTCTTAGAAGCTGGCATAATCCAGGATCCTTAAGAAATCCTGGAAGCCTTTGCTTTTTTTCCCCAAATATTGTTCAGATTCTCAAATTGACCATTAATTTGTTGTCAGGGCACTGCTCTCTGGTTTGTAAGACACCAACCTACTTTTTAGGTAAATGGAGTTTGATTTTCTTGAATGAAGATATTTGCCAACTCTGTGAATCTGTACAAATTGCCTCAAAGCTCAGAGTCTGAGTGCTAAAAGTGCTAATGATAACAACCCCAAATGCCCTGAACATAAAATAAGATGCTATAGAGTTAGTAGTCTATATATATAGTCTATATATATAGTAGTCATAGTCTAAAGATTCTATTTTCTTTATTTCCTATAACATTATAATATTAAAAGGTCAGGTTAGGCCTTTGTTTGCCTAGTAAAACAAATTAGTCAAACTATTAAAACATCAGCCAGTCCTACCACCCAAACAGATTTTCTCTGTTTCCCTATCCTGCCACTTTTTGAAATATTGTCTGGGTTATAATATGTTACTGGGAGACATTATGTACTAATGGGTTTCTTTTTGCTGTTTACAGGTTTTGGATTCAGGGAGACGGAAAGAAACTGGTCAGCCAAATGATTTGCTGCAGAATAGAAACAGTCTGTTTTATAAAATGGTGCAACATCTGGGCAAGGAGGAAGTAGCTGTCCTCAATGAAAGGGCAAAATAGGACAGGGAGTTGTCATTAAAGTTTGTCTCCAGGTTCACTCTTCACAAGGTCTCTATCAGGGGTCTGATAACAAGCACTCTGTGGCCTTATAAATCTCCAGAGACTAAGCTTCATGAGTGGGTCTTAACAACACAAGGTGGGTTAAGAGCAGGTCTGCTGAGAATCTGCAGCAGTGGTGGGGGTGGGGTCAGGATGTGTGCACCCTTCTGTGTGCACACACCTGTGCCTGCGACAGAGATTTCAGATTGGACTTCCACATTTCTGGGCTCTGGGCTCAAATTCTCATAGAGCACAGAACACTCTCACTTTGCAGACCCTTTGCATTCATTCTGATTGGTGCTCAGCATATTTGTGATGCAAGTTCTGTCAAGGAATATCCAGGAAATTTGAGAGTTCAGGAGACAATTTTTGAAATATTTTGATTCTAGGAAGATCTTCCAGGGAAAGGTGTAGGTCTCTTCTGTTTTCTAATCTGTAAGGAAAACTTCTTCCTCTACCTTCTAGAAGATGAAATTGTCATCAGGACAAATCAAGAACTCACAACACCTTCACACTGTAGTCTGAATGGTGCTTGAAGGTTTACAGAGCACTTTCTCAGAGATGAGGTGTGCAAAGCACTAAGCACTGTGCATGGTGTGAGGAAGGGGCTCTATGGGTAACATTCAGGTCACATGACATCTTCCAAACAAAGGTGAGATGGTCACTGAGATCTAGGTTAGGATACTTAGCCATTGTCATTCAGCCATCTGTAAGTTTTCCTGGAAGAAGGTGGGAGTGGGAATAGGGTTGATGGGAAGATGGAGGGGAGGAAGGTCTGGTGTTCTTGACCCTTGACATGCAGGGTTTGGGGTGGGATGAGGCTTCCAGGTGCCTGTGGTGAGGCTTCTCCATAGAAAATTTATCTCTGAGTATTAAATTATGGGTATATTTTCTATTCTCATACTTTTGTGCATTTCCCAAATTTTCACTTGTAAGCAGAATAAGATTACTAGTGTAATATTTTAAATGTCTTAAAGAAAACATGTCCCAGTATCTTAAGTACTACTATATGAAACATTTATCTAAAATGTGACCTTAGTTCATCACTGTCTCATCTCAGCCCTCCTTAGAAATGAGGAAACGCAGAGCAGTACCTTCTACTGCTCATAGTGTAGGAGAATTCCTGGGTTACAGAGCTGGTTGAAGAGGTGGCAGAGTTAGAGTTCGTACTTAGGTTTAGGGACAAGGAAGTCTGTTCAGAACATTTCCAAAGTACTTATATTGTATGCACATATAGAGTGTGTGTGTTAGTCGTCAAGTCACGTTTGACTCTGCAACACCATTGTCTGTAGCTTGCCAGTCTCCTCTGTCTATGGAATTTTGTAAGCAACAACACTGGAGTTGGTTGCCATTCCCTTCTCGAGGGGATCTTCCCAACCCAGGGATCGAACTCCAGTCTCCCACATTGAGGACAAATTCTTTACCATCTGAGCCATATATCACCCTATATATTTTTTTAGTGCCTGAAATTCACAGAGCACTTTCATTAATTCGAGTGTCTGCCAGTCATTGAAGACTTGATAAGCATTTGTCATTTTCTGGGTGACAAAATCACAAAACAACCAGGAATCTCCCAAACCCTTTTGGTCTTTCCACCTTAGGCATTTCACAGCAGAAAGAGGTGTGTCCACCTGTGTCAAAGTCTTCATTTAAACACTGTGTTATCATTATGCATTATCAAGGCATTGAGTAATGAGAAGTAGGTCACAGAACTTCTGATAGGTCCAGATAACATAAGATAGGTTTCAACAACCTCATTTTACAGGTGATGAAACTGAGGCCCTTTAGAAGGAAGGTGGCCCTATGTATATAATTGATGTGAAGTTTGTTTGCAGCAGATACAGAAATAGAAATCTTTTCTTTCAGTAAATGTTTTAAATCAAGTATAACATACATATAAAAACAGACATGGGTCATAGAATTAGAAATCTTGTGCTTCCTGGTCTAGTAATCCTGCACCTATTCTAACAATATTCAGGGTAAGTTACATTTGTGTATTTCTTCTCAATTTATTTTACTTTGCTCTCACATGTATGATTTCACGTAATCTCACGATGGTCCATTTTTATCCATGTCATGGTTGGGGAGAGTGTGTCCCCGGCTCACCTAAGGTCACAGAGCTGGTCCAAGGAGCAGAGGGGCAATTGCTAGGGGACGCTGAGGGCTACCCTAGGTACTGTGTTCTGTGTCAATTCTGAGAACACTGCTTCTTTCACGTGGTAGCCAAGATGGGGCCATCATGCAAGTTCACAGAGTGGCAGAACCTCACTCTTGAGTTGGAGTCCTGCCACTGGGTCAGGTCACCTCTACAGAAAAAAAAAAAAAAAGCATTTCTTGATCCTCATCCCAGTTTAACATCTTCTTGACATTATTTCTGCATACTCTGCATCCTCTTAGGTAAGCTGTCAGATTATCAGGTTTTGGGATGTGCAAGCATAAGATACCCATGCATTGTTCAGAGCTATAACACCAGGAGCATTAGCCTAAGTCAACAAAATTTTCACTCTAATAGAACAGAATTCATTCATTTGAAAAGAAAACTCAACAGCTGAGAAGAGGTGCTTCCAAGTCACATTTTTTAAAATACATAGTTCAAGCGAATCACTGATTCACTGTCTGAATGACCCTTTTAGATGATCCATGAAATAGCAGAGAAATTACCTTTCAGATACACAAAGTGGAAGGGGCATTAGTTTTCTAAGACTGCCATACAAAGTACCACAGAGTAAATGACTTAAACAACAGAAATTTATTTTCTCACAGCCCTGGAGGATGAACGTCTGAGGGCAAGGTGTCAGTAGGGTTGGTTTTCTCTGAGGTCTCTCTCCTTGGCTTGGAGATGCCATCTTCCCTCTGTACCTATGTCCTGATCTTCTTTTCTTGTAAGTACTCCAGTCTATTAGATTAGGACCCATCTGTTTGACTTCATTTTAACTTTTTGCCTCTTTAAAGAGCCTGTCTCCAAATGCAGTCACATTCTGAGACACTGGCAGGTTTAGGACTTCAACATGTAAAATTGGAGGGGACACAATTCAACTTAAAGAAAAAATGCCTGTCATTCATTCTGTTCTGTGATGAAGCAGACCTGGTTGAAGTTTTTTGAAGTTTCTTTGTTCCTGGTGTGTAACAAAGGTATTATTAATCTATTCATGAAATCACTTAATACAGCCCAGAAGTTACAAAATCCCAATATTCTAGTTCTAGGCGCCTGGACCAGTTTGAATCGATGGAGGAGCCATTTAGCATCCATGTGGCCTTGTGTCCCCCGAGGCCTCTCTGCTTCAGGTCCTCACCTGTGTGTAGAGCAGGGATTAGAGTTCTGCCAGTTTTTTCACACTCATTACAGGATCAGATGAGAGAGCAGATGCTTAAATGCTTTGGGACTTTAGAGTGTTTTACAGTATAAAAGTGGGATCATTTTTCCAACCTGCAGAATGGGAGAAAATAATAGCAAATGAAACAACTGACAAAGGGTTAATTTCCAAAATATACAAGCAAGCCTTGCCCATGCAAGGCTTCCCTAGTGACTCAGATGGTAAAGAATCTGCCTGCAATGAGGGAGAACCCTGCAATGTGCAAGACCCAGGTTCAATCCCTGGTTCAGGAAGATCTTCTGGAGTAGGAAATGGCAACCCACTTCAGTATTCTTGCCTGGAGATTCCCATAGACAGAGGAGCCTGGTGAGCTACAGCCCATTGGGTCGCAAAGAGTTGGACACAACTGAGATGCTAACATTACCACACTTCCATGCAAGTCAGTTCCAGAAAAACAAACAACCCAATCAAAAAGTGGGGAAAAGACATAAACATACATTTATCCAAAGAAGACATACAGATGGCTAACAAACACATGAAAAGATGCTCAAAATTGCTCATTATTAGAGAAATGCAAATCAAAACCACAGTGAGATATCACCTCACACCAGTCAGAATGGCCATCATCAAAAAGTCTACAAACACTAAACGCTGGAGAGGGTGTTGAGAAAAGGGAACCCTCTTTCACTATTGGTGGGAATGTAAGTTGATACAGCCACTGTGGAATACAGTATGGAGAGTCCTTTAAAAATTAGGAATAAAACAACCATATGACACAGCAATCTCACTCCTAGGCATATACTCTGAGGAAACCAAAATTGAAAAACACTCATTTACTCCAATGTTGTAGCAGCACCATTTACAATAGCTAGAACATGGAAGCAATCTAGATGTCCATCGACAGATGAATGGATAAAGAAGTGTGGCACATATACACAGTGGAATATTACTCAGCCATAAAAAGGAATGTATTTCAGTCAGTTCTAATGAGGTGGATAAACCTAGAGCCTATTATACAGAGTGAAGTCAGTCAGAATGAGAAAAACAAGTATCACATACTAACGTGTATATATGGAGTCTAGAAAGATGGTACTGATGAAATTATTTGCAGGGCAGCAATGGAGACATCGACACAGAGAACACTTACAGACCTGGTGGGATGGGGGGAGGAAGGAGACGGTGGGATGTATGGAGAGAGTAACATGGAAAATTACATTACCATATGTATAACAGATAGCCAATGGGAATTTGCTGTATGATTCAGGAAACTCAAACCTGGGCTCTGTAACAATCTAGAGAGGTGGGATGGGGAGGGAACATATGTATACCTAAGGCTGGTTGATGTTGGTGTTTGGCAGAGACCAACACTGTTATATAAAGCAATTATCTTTCAGTTTAAAAAAATTAAAATTAAAAAAAGAGGGGAAGGCTCTAGGCTCTGTAAAAGCTGTAGTCAGAAGCCTTGGCTCCCAACAATAAAACAAATATACCCATAGTTCTTCTAAGTAGCTTCAGAGACTCTAAATCAGGGATCCCCAACCACTGGACCACAGACTTGTACCGCTTCAAGGGCTCTTGGGAACTGGGCCACACAACAGGAGGTGAGTGGTGGGGGAGTGAGCAAAGCTTCATCTGCCACTCCCCATCATTCATATTACACCTGAGTGTAATCACTCATATTACACCTCCTCCAACTCCCCTCCCACCCCGTCCTGTCTGTGGACAGCTTGCCTTCCATGCAACTGGGTTCCTGGTGCCAAAAAGGTTGGGGACTGCTGGTGTAAGTAATTAAAATGTATTTTTAATAATAAGTTTGAAAACAAATGGTACATATACTGCTACAAAATTTAAAATCTTTAAAAAATACTTTTTAAGGATTTATGAACAGAAAGTAAAAAACCCTCCACTCCTGTCATCACACAGCTCCTCCCTAGATGGAGCCCCAGCACCACTGTTGACTGTCTTGTTGACTTCTGTGCCTCAGGAAGAACTTGTGAACATGTGGTCTTCCTGTTTTTAAGCACAGATGATAGCTGTTCTTTCCTTTTTTTCAGCTAATATTATATCTCAGATTATATCAATGCATATAGTTGTCTCATTCCTTTTAATGGCTACATAGTGCTACACTTTCTCCATTTCCTACTCCTTATTTTCAATACTTGTCAAGCAGAGTTTTTAAAACATAGGGATTACAACCTGATTTTAACATCCAAATTTGTTGTGCTCATATTATGAGAAACCATTGGGCAGACAGTATTAATACATTTCCCAGCCTCTTTGTCACCCTGTGTTTATCTCCAGGTTTTGAATTAGTAAAATGATTTTACTTATCAATTTGCTCTAGTGATAAAACTTATTTGTTAATCAGAATGATCAGAACTCTAGTGGATCTACAGGTTGTTTGGCATTAAGTTCAGCCCCACTGAGGGTTCTAACGGGGCTACTTCCTGCTGCTGCTAAGTCGCTTCAGTCGTGTCCGACTCTGTGCGACCCCATAGACGGCAGCCTACCAGGCTCTGCTGTCCCTGGGATTTTCCAGGCAAGAACACTGGAGTGGGTTGCCATTGCCTTCTCCATTGTGTGAAAGTGAAAAGTGAAAGTGAAGTCGCTCAGTCGTGTCCCACTCGTAGCGACCCCATGGACTGCAGCCTACCAGGCTCCTCCATCCATGGGATTTTCTAGGCAAGAGTACTGGAGTGGCTTGCCATTGCCTTCTCCGACTTCCTCTGTAGAATAAACACACCTGTTTTTTTTAATTGTGTCTCCAGTAATGATATGATTTGCTTCAAATGAAGAAGTGGACCTAGAAATGTGTTGCCTTAGGAGAAGGACTTTAAAACTCTTAAACATTTTGTTTTTGGCTTTCCCCACCCCCAGGTGCATTTTGAAGGAAATAGCCAGATATCACTCACGGTGACTGTGTGGTTTTATCAATGTAATGAATGTCCAGTGGACAGCTTTCAGGCTTAACAATTTTTAAGTCAACTGTGTGAGTCTACCATGAGTTCATGTCTATTCCAAAGGCATTTTTCCAATAGGTTTTTGCACTACATAGATTGTACTTTTTTTGCATTAACAGCAAATATTTACATATCACAAGATGTTTATTTTTTTCTATAATTTTTTCCTCCTCCTTCACTCAGTGATTTCAAGCTCTTGCAAAAGGATTTATTATCTTTATTTATATGTTACAGTGTTTTCTTTCTTATCCAAATCAGAGTGCAGGCCACCAATAAACCTGTCTCCCAGGTTTTGTGTCTTGAGAGACTCCAGAGCCAAACTCATTTTCTAAGATTTGAGACAAAGTTGTCACAGATGTTTTTTGTTGTTGTTGTTGTTGTTGTTTTAGTTTCCAGAATTACATATTACTTTAGAATTATGTCAGGGCTTCTAGAAGTTTACTTGCAGATAGTGTGAAGTTGCTGTTTTGTGTCACTATTTCCTTTAACACTATGATCCATTTTTCCACTCAAAGATCTCTGGTTAAAATACTAGAGATAACTAATAGGAAAAACATACGACACATGTAGTTTAAGTGACATTATAGGAAAGAGAGGAGTTGCCCTCCAAAAAAAACTATGGTTAAAATATAGGACAATATTTTATGTTCATCTCCTGTGTCCCCTGCATTGCAGGCAGATTCTTTACCACTGAGCCACTGGGAAAGCCCTCTAAAAGAGAAGAAAGAGAAAATATGCTTTCTCAAAGTGGGAACCCTTCCTGGGATTTGCTCATGAAGGACAAATGTGTGCTATGACTGTCTTTTAGATACAGGATTTAATTTTTTTTACATTAAAAAAAGTGGTAAAACATATATAACATAAAATTTGCCATATAACCATTTTTAATCATACAATTCAGTGGCATTAATCATGTTTACAAGGTTGTGCAACCATCATTGTCTAGGTAACTTTTGGTAAAGTTGTTATTTCTGCAGAGTCATTCTGGTACGTTTCATTTTTCTAGAAGTGGATTTGTTTCCTGTGAGTTTTGAGCTTGACTGGCATAAATGTTTTCACAGTATCTTATATGCTTAATCTCTGCAGCATCTCTGTCCTTTTGGCTTTTAGTTTTCTTTAAGCTTTCACTTTTTTATTAACAATCTTGCATAACTTTTTCCTATGTTCAAAAAATCAACTTTTTGTTTTATTGAGGCTCCGTGTTTTTTTTTTTTTCTAATTCCTCACTTCATTTTTTCTTTCCTTCAACTTTTCCTGAGATTTTTTCCCTCTAACCTCTTAAATTGGATACATTAATAATGTCATTATTTTTCTAATATAAGTATATGAAGCAGACATTTTTTTCTGAGATCCACTTTAGCCGCAACCTACAAGTTTTGATACTTAATACAACCAGTAGTCAAAGTATTATGTATTTTATAAATACTAATTTAATTCATTAACTATATCTTTTATCTATGGGTTATTCATAAGTATAATGTTTTCTAAGTTTCAAATGCTAATGGCTTTTTTCTATTAGATTCAACCATGTGGAACTGCTAACATTCAGTCTTTTTATAAGCTATAAAATGGCACTTTCATATAGTTAAACATAATCATTTTCTTTGGTTATTAATATATAACTTAATTTCATTTTGGTCAGACAACATTAGATTGTGGATTTTAAACCAAAGGTAACCACATTAACACAAAAAGTCCTTGTTTCTACCATTTTGTATTTTATTTGGGGGTTTTATAATGTTATAAATCTGTATGTAACCAGTAATTTTCAAATAAAAATCCTCCCCAAATACTGGAATGTTTTCTAATACATGCAGGCTGGTTCTCTAGGATGCAGACTCAGATGGAGTTTAGTGCTGGGGTGTATATCAGGGGTGCCCTTGGGGTCAGCATTGTGGAATCAGGAGGGATGAAACGGGATAGGGCAGAGTAACACTGGCCAGATGACCTTAGCTGACCACATGGGGGTCTGGAGTGATGAGGGCTCTCCAGGGTTGTCTTGACACGTCCATTGGCCAGGCTGTCATACCTCCCCCTGGATGGGTAGTGCACATAGACTGCTCCTGGAGGGGCTGGTGATTTCAACTTGCCCACTGAGCACTTCCAGCAGCTGGACAGCGAGTCCTTGAAGGGAGGTCAGGACAGCATGTCTCCATGTTCCCCTCACAGCATGTATCACAGCTCCAGAGGTAGGTGATGAAGGTGTACTGTGGGGGAAACTCTTGATGACTGATATGTAAGTCAAAACAGTGATTTAGTGATTCTACTCAATACCTTCTGGTCTAAAAAATAGAGGAGAAGGTCCATATAGGGGAGATATCCTCATTCTCCAGGGTCAGCCCAGTTGTCACTTTTTCTAGGAAGTCATCACCCTAGGTAACTCGTATTTCTGTAGGACCCTGAGCACCTCTCATTTGTTAAACTGAACCATGGTTGGTTAGTGTCCTGTTGTCTCCATCCTGAGATACTTCATTTGTCAACAAGGAGTCTGTTCTTTCCTTTGTGCACTGCTTCTATATGATGTAGCTTAAGGTTAAAGCATCTGCCTACAATGCGGGAGACCTGGGTTTGATCACTGGGTCGGGAGGATCCCCTGGAGAAGGAAATGGCAACCCACTCCAAGTATTCTTGCCTGGAGAATCCCATGCGTGATGGGCTACAGTCCACGGGGTCGCAAAGAGTCAGACACGATTGAGCGACTTCACTTTCACTTTCACCCTGATTGTGAGTGTTCACACGTGGTCTGTTTTCTCATTAAATCAAGTGAGAAAAAGACTTGGAATTAACCCTATCCACTTTTTAATTACATTTTCCAGCACAGTGTGCATCATGTAGGGGGTGTTCAGTAAATGTTTGTTGAATGAATAAATGTTGACTGAGAACAAACCTTCCTTTTCAAATTTATAATTTTGAAATTCTAAGAGGTAGCCTGGGATAACAGAGAGCCCTGGTTTTGGAATTAGTCACACTGACCTGCCTGTCAGGTCTTTCTCTGCTCTCACCAGCAGTGTGGGTGTCCAAAGAATGTACTGTCCAGAGTGGGACACTTGAGAGTGATGAGAAACCAATAACCAGCCAGGATTCCAGGGAAATAAACTGGCACCATCCTTGATAAAATGGGCTCTGGACACCCTACAGCCATGTAGACTTAGTTTCATGCTTGGGAGAGTATCTTAACCTCTGCCTCTCAGCTACTTTGTCTGGAATATGAATATAATTCCTGCTCTTGAACCATTGCTTTGGTTGGGATGATGGATGGACCAAGAGCATCCAAATACACAGGGTGCAGTCACTGACCTTGGTGATTCTTAATCACCAAGAGAAAAGAGCAAAAGGGGTGTGGATGAAGGAGGTTTGTAGACTGTAGAAGGTGTATTTGAGGAGGTCCTCATCTGATGGGCTAAACCAGACTGTTCCTCCTTCACATGTAGTTAAAATGACACCAGCACATGGGGAAGAGCACAAGCTCTGGAGTCAGCCTTCCAGGGGCAAATCCTGGCTCCTCTGGACACTAACTGGGTTTAGATACAAGTTCAGCTGCCTGCTAATCATGGGCTTTTTAGGTTGGGAAGCCCACTGTGCTTCAGTGTCTTTGTCTGAAAGTTGAAGTGGGGATAGTATGATGCTCAGAGGGTTGTTGCAAAGATTAACTGTAACAGTGACACTCCCAATGTGGTCTGTGCACTAGTGCCAGTCTGTGGACTGTTTATAACCAGGTTAGAAGTACGCACAGGAAATTTAAGAAAGCTAGAAACTCAGAGCCATCAGCTATGGCTGTGACATCCACACTTAAGATGGTGGGATCCTGAACATCCCAGAGACCAGTGCGACTGTTGCACTTGCAGAGGGAGGGGCCCATGGCTGAGCTGCACACTAGCCGTGCACAGTGGATCACTGATTAGGTAGCAATGGACTGAAAATGTGAAATTAAATAAAACTGATGCTTAATCCCAGACAGGTGAGAAACACTGCTTTTGAACAATGCTGGATGTGTGATTAGCTGTCGATCAGTACTACCCTCGCCAGTACTACCCTCTTTATTAATTATCATCTTACTTAAGCTTAAAGACCATATGGGCTTTCAAAAGGTCCTACTGTACATTATCAATATTTTTAATAGCATTAAAAAGTTGGAAATAATTAAATTTCTCTTTACATTTAGAGGTCCCCCTCCCAAGCTAATACTGTGCATGTATTTATATTGATGCTATTCTTGAATCAGCAACATGGTCCTAAAGTTGAAGAAGGTACCTGGAAATACAACAGGCTACTTTAAAACTCTTCAGAGGTTTTGAAATACAAGGTTTTATGTGTGAGCTCTTAATTTTCCTTTAAAAACAGAAAGAATAGGGCTTAACCGAGCTTTTGTTTTTTAAACCTAATGTTCTAAAGAATTTTTTTTCTGAAAACTAAAACAGCAATGTGTGTTGAAAACTGGGATAAAACATATATTTATTTGAATTTAGACCTAAAAAATAACATTACAAGAAGGAATAACATGCCCAGCACTATGAAACCTCCATCTGTACTCCAGACCCATCTGGCTTGCCTTAGGAGTTAAACTGGGATTGTGTGTGTGTGTGTGTGTGTGTGTGTGTGTTTTAAGAAGAACCAATGTTAAGACACACTAAGAATGTTTTACACAAAGTTTACATTGAATGGTTCTGAGTAAATTCACTCTTTCACTCAGCAACCATGCTCACAAGTATCCATCCCAATAGGTGGAAGCTTGGGGTATTCCATAACAGTGTTTGATCCAAAATCTAATCATACTGAATTCTGGAGAACATTATGTGAAAACATTTTTAAAATTACATTTTGCAGACTATCTAGACAAAGAATGAGTCTCTTAGATGTAGTTTATATCACATTAGAAATGTCATGAGTAATGATAAGCAAAGGATTGAGGGTTTTAAAACCCTACATTTCACAACAATAAATTTTTTTTTAAATCTGAATTTATATTGATTCCAATAAGACAGAAAATAGGAGGAAGGGAAAGCTCTTTTTTGCAGTAGAATGCCAACTCACAAATCTAAACAGAATGACAGAAAAGTACCATATGGCGGCCATCATTGTCATAAATAATTCAGGCAAATTTCATCATTGGCTGAATAGACAGTGAATGTTTGGGGGTTGGGGGAGACATGGCATTTTCATGGGCTCAAACTATTTTCTCAGATTAATTCTTTAGGGAAGAATTATATTTTTAAGTAGAAAAATCTGGCAAACACCAGGCTAAGAAAGTAACCAAAATAAACATTACTAATAATGAACCTAATGACACCCTTAGCTTTTTTTTCATGTTTCTTTAAAAATTTATTTAAGTATAGTTGACTTACAATGTGTTAACTTCTGCTCTACAGCAGTGATTCAGTTATAGAGACACATACATTATATTTCATATAAATTAAATCAGGGTGACAATATACAGCTTTGTCATACTCCTTTCCCAGTTTTGACCCAGGCAGTTGTTCCATGTCCGGCTCTAACTGTTGCTTCTTGACCTGCATACAGATTCCTCAGGAGACAGATAAGATGGTCTGGCACTCCCATCTCTCTAAGTTTTCCAGTTTGTTGTGATCCACAGCAAGGCTTTAGCATAGTCAATGAAGCAGAAGTAGATGTTTTCCTGAGCAGAGACCATAAGGCCCCCAAAGCCTGGAAATACACTTCCTGGTCCTTTACAGGAAAACTCCACCCACCCTGCTCCAGATCCCTGCTGTTCTAAACCAGGCCTGTGGACCAGCATCCTTGGCCTGCCCTGGGAGGCTGTTAAAACACGGAATCTTGTCTTTAAGCCAGACCCACTGACTCAGAATCTCCGGATCCCAGGTGACTCCTGCTCCCAGTACAGAGAAGCGCTGGTTTAGAAGCCCTGCTCCATCATTCTGTGGTTGCACCCTCCCCAGGGGCAGGCAGAGAGGACCAGGAGGTGTGGCCACCTGGAGCCCCGCCCCCTCCAGGCGTGCTCTGAGCACCTGGACCCCAAAATCCCTGCTCCCAGAGCCAATGCCCGCCTCCCTCCCGAGGCCCATGTCCCAGCCCGACAGGAGGTCAAGATTCAGCTCTTTAAGTGGAGGAAGAGTGTGGTCTGAGCTTGGACTTAAAGCCTGGGGGTGCTCTTTCTGAGCAGCAGATTGCTCAGGGCACAAACAGGGTCAGAGCCAGAGTTGGGAAGAGCAGGGGGAGGGCTGGGGGCTGGAGCGGCCCCTCCCTCTGCTGTCCTGCCTTCTGGCTTGGAGCTCAGTGTCCAAAACCCCAGTATGCCAGGTTTTAATAGTTATGAATGTGTAGTTGACAATTTTGATTGACTGATTTATAACTTTTAAATGTTTAAACATATAGTTGGGCTTCATTTGTACTCTTGACCTGGGGCCACGGATGTGAGTGACAGGTCTGTTAAATGCTTCTCAAAGTGTGTTCAGAGGACCCACTGCATCAAAACCCACTGGGTTGTTGGTTAAAAATTCAAATTCCGCCCAGGAACCTGCATTCTGACCCCTCCTCTGGTGACTCTGATCCACAGCAGAGCTACAGGAGCACGTGTAATGAAGGTGGGGGGGGGGGGCGGTGTGGAGGGGAGCTGCCAAGAGTGGTGTGAAGTGTCAGGGAGAGAGAGGGAGGTCCCAGGTCAAAGGTAAGTGCTGACCACGAGCTCACTCCCTTCCTGCTTCTCTCCTGATTCTCCTCACAATCTGGCGTGACCCCACCCCCGGGAGCTGGCTGCAGGGAGAAGCTACCAGAACGGGACAAGGGTGTCCTCCTGCCCATTGTGGGGCCCTCGGGGGCTGCCCTGCAGAAGGAAGGACCCGAGTCAGGGGCAGTAGGAGCTAAGGGGCTGTGAGCGCCTGGAAGGACCTCACGGACCCACCCGGGGAGTCAGGCTGAAGCTGCTGAGCAGGTCTTTGGGCAGGGAGACCTCCTGGTCCCGCGGGACTCGGGTGGAGTGGGGACAGACTGTGTGGTCCCACCTGCCTGGGCTCACAGGTTGCATCTGTCAGGAGTCCTATGACATTGATCAAGGTCCTAAAGTGCTGTAAGATGGGGCTTCTAATACCCTCCGATCTTATGTTAAAATTAAACACGATAGTCTTTTGTTCAGGCCCGTGACACTGGCAGAATGGGCAGATGTCGCAGTCTTCATACTGCCAGGAATTTCTGTAGCCACCGACAAGCCAGAAGCGGCATGGTAAGTAGTACAAGAAAGCCCATTTGGACATAGCCCTGAAGGCCAACCCTTTTGGAAGCACTTCTCATGCCAAGAGAATTGTGCTCAAAAAAGTAGGGGTTGAAGCCAAACAACCAAATTCTGCCATCAGGAAATGTGTCAGGGTTCAGCTCATCAAGAATGGCAAAAAATCACAGCCTTTGTACCCAGTGATGGTTGCTTGAATTCTATTGAGGAAAATGATGACATTCTGGTTGCTGGATTTGGTAATAAATTTTTATATACCAAAAAATAATTAAATGTGATAGTTAAGTAAAAACACATCCTGGCACATAGAGCAGAATAAGGGGCGGCTGGGACTCTCATTACCTTACACCTCTGCACTTCTTGATGCTCCATATCATAGGCACTTGTTACTGGCTGTGCTCAGTCACGTCTGACTCTTTGCAACCTTATGACTGTAGCCTGCCAGACTCCTCTGTTCATGGGATTCTCTAGGCAAGAATACTGGAGTGGGTTTCCATTTCCTCCTCCAGGATGTCTTCCTAACCCAGACAAGGAACTTGCCTCTCCTGTGTCTCCTGCATTGGCAGGCAGATTCTTTACCATTGAGGCTGGGAAGCACCTGTCACTACCTGATAAGATCAATTTCCTCAACTCCCCAGGGGGCGCTTGTGGTAAGGAATCTGCCTGCAAGTAAAGGAGACCAAAGAGATGAAGGTTTTATTCTTGGGTCAGGAAGATCCCCTGGAACTGGAACTGGCAACCCACTCCAGTATTCCTGCCTGGGAAATCCCATCCTCTGTCCATGGGGTCCCAAAAAGTCGTCATGACTGAAGACACACACCCCTCAGACCCCAGGCACAGGAAGACTCCAGTCACAGTCCTGTTATAGACTCATGCTTGGCCAGTGGCCTGGAGCTTCTTGAGCTTCCCTGCGCAGGAGCAACTCCTGAAATTACTGCTGAGCTGCTCATCCTGTACGGCTCCTAAGATTTCCCTCCCAGCAAGCCACACCTTAGGACTCAGGCTCAGGTTTGTGGTGAACTAAGGCTGTGGTGGTTTGGTTGCTAAGTCATGTCCAACTCTTGTGAATCCATGAACTGTAGCCTGCTAGGCTCCTTTGTCCATATGGGATTCTCCAGGCAAGAATACTGGAATGGGTTGCCATTTCCTTCTCTAGGGGATCTTTCTGAACCAGGGATTGAACCTTGCAGCTTCTGTATTGGCAGGGAGATTCTTTACCACCAAAGCCACCAGGGAAGCCCAACTAGGCTGGGCTCCTATGAAACCTCCAAGGACAACTGTGCTATACTGAACATCACCACCAGGGGGGCAGAAGAATCCATGTATCCAGGTGAGCAGCGTGGAAAGGCCATGGAATGAGGGGCCAGGAAGACCTCTCAGCGGGCAAGAGGTATCACAGACCCCCACCTCACCCATCTCATCTACACCCTAGACACAGAATCACCCGATTTGTTTATTCTGTTCCTCATCCAGATAGAGTCCTTATGGCTTAAACACGGCAAAGGCCTGTGGTTTGTAAAATCACAAGGGGAGCTCTGTAAATCCCAGTGCTGAAGCCTCATCTCAGTTAAACCAGAATCTCGGGAGAGGGAAGGCAGGAGGCAATGCTTTTTAAAACCCCACAGGTCTTCTTTGGAGAAATGTCTATTTAGTTCTTTGGCCCATTTTTTGATTGGGTCATTTATTTTTCTGGAGTTGAGCTGTAGGAGTTGCTTGTATATTCTCGAGATTAGTTGTTTGTCAGTTGCTTCATTTGCTATTATCTTCTCCCATTCTGAAGGCTGTCTTTTCACCTTGCTAATAGTTTCCTTTGATGTGCAGAAGCTTTTAAGGTTAATTAGGTGCCATTTGTTTATTTTTGCTTTTATTTCCAATATTCTGGGAGGTGGGTCATAGAGGATCCTGCTGTGATGTATGTCAGAGAGTGTTTTGCCTATGTTCTCCTCTAGGAGTTTTATAGTTTCTGGTCTTACGTTGAGATCTTTAATCCATTTTGAGTTTATTTTTGTGTATGGTGTTAGAAAGTGTTCTAGTTTCATTCTTTTACAAGTGGTTGACCAGATTTCCCAGCACCACTTGTTAAAGAGATTGTCTTTAATCCATTGTATATTCTTGCCTCCTTTGTCAAAGATAAGGTGTCCATATGTGCGTGGATTTATCTCTGGGCTTTCTATTTTGTTCCATTGATCTAGATTTCTGTCTTTACAAACACATGAAAAGATGCTCAACATCACTCATTATCAGAGAAATGCAAATCAAAACCACTATGAGGTACCATTTCACACCATTCAGAATGGCTGCGACCCAAAAGTCTACAAGTAATAAATGCTGGAGAGGGTGTGGAGAAAAGGGAACCCTCTTACACTGTTGGTGGGAATGCAAACTAGTACAGCCACTATGGAGAACAGTGTGGAGATTCCTTAAAAAACTGGAACTAGAACTGCCTTATGATCCAGCAATCCCACTGCTGGGCATACACACTGAGGAAACCAGAAGGGAAAGAGACACATGTACCCCAATGTTCATCGCAGCACTGTTTATAATAGCCAGGACATGGAAACAACCTAGATGTCCATCAGCAGATGAATGGATAAGAAAGCTGTGGTACATATCCACAATGGAGTATTACTCAGTCATTAAAAAGAATCCATTTGAATCAGTTCTAATGAGGTGGATGAAACTGGAGCCTATTATACAGAGTGAAGTAAGCCAGAAAGAAAAACACCAATACAGTATACTAACGCATATATATGGAATTTAGAAAGATGGTAACAATAACCCTGTGTACGAGACAGCAAAAGAGACACTGATGTATAGAACAGTCTTATGGACTCTGAGAGAGAGGGAGAGGGTGGGAAGATTTGGGAGAATGGCATTGAAACATGTAAAATATCATGTATGAAACGAGTTGCCAGTCCAGGTTCGATGCACGATACTGGATGCTTGGGGCTGGTGCACTGGGACGACCCAGAGGGATGGAATGGGGAGGGAGGAGGGAGGAGGGTTCAGGATGGGGAACACATGTATACCTGTGGCGGATTCATTTTGATATTTGGCAAAACTAATACAATTATGTAAAGTTTAAAAGTAAAATAAAATTAAAAAAAATAATAAAACACACACACACAAAAAATAAAAAAATAAAACCCCACAGGTAATTCCACCCTGAAGCCAAGAGAGGACCTCTGTTGGAAGCAAAAGTTCTCATTTCTTCCCAAATGGCAGCAACTTTCATTGCTAGAAAATGTCACTCAGTCTTGTCTGACTCTTTGGAACTCCATGGACTATCAGTCCAGTTCAGTTGCTCAGTCGTGTCCGACTCTTTGCAACCCCATGAACGCCAGGCCTCCCTGTCCATCCATCAGAATTCCATGGAATTCTACACATAAGAATACTGGAGTGAGTTGCCTATTCCCTTGTCCAGGGGATCTTCCCAATCCAGGGATCAAACCCGGGTGTCCTCCATTGCAGGCAGATTCTTTACCATCTGAGTCACCAGGAAAATCAAAGATGGTTTGATTTCTTCCTACTTTGTTACTGACCCTCCCCAGTCAGACCCAAACGGGGGGCTGGGTGTGTTTGTGTGTGTGCTTAGTCACTCAGTCATGTCTGACTCTGCAACCCCATGGGCTGCACTCCTCCAGGCTCCTCTGTCAGTGGTATTTCCCAGGCAAGAATATTAGAGTGGGTTGCCATTTTCAGCTCCAAGGGATCTTCCTGACCCGGGGATCAACGCAAGTCTCCTGCACTGCCAGGCAGGTTCTTTACTGCTGAGCCACCTGGGAAGGCCCTCTGCCAGGTGTGGCTTGTCCCAATGGAATGTGCTCTAGAGGACACACTCTCTCCTAAAAGCACTCCTGGGACTGCTGTGTGTGATTCCTGTCAGCTGGGGGATGGAGGGGTTCTCACAGGACAGGCTCAGCTATGCTGCTCTTGGCTCCAGGTCGTAATGCTGGGTCAGCATCTCTGCACACAGCCCCCTTGCCGCCATCTTGAATCATAGAGCTGGGGTCAGGGTCTCTGTACTCAGCCCTGGGGCCGCCATCTTGAAACACAGTGCCGGGCACAGAGACACAGGGCCGTCAGAGCTGAGGTGTCAGCGCAGCCTTTTCACACCAGGGAGTCTCGTCTTAAGAGCCAGGTGTGAGGCTTCTGCACGAGGTGCCCTGTGAGCAAGTGAAATAAGACTCAGCACAAAGGGAGAGAAAAAAGGTGACACTTTATTTCATTATCCAGATTCTACTTTTTACTCCCAGGGAATTGTTGATAGGCTTTGTCGATGATGGTTCCATCACAGCCCAGCCTCCCTGAATATTAAGGGCCCCACCTTACCTTTAGTGACGGTTTCCTTTGTTACCTGTGGAGATAATCTTGATGAAGAGAAAGAGACCAATTTCTCCCTGTGCCTGAAGGTTCAATAGGAAACGTATTGATATAATCAGTTTTGTTTGTTTTGTTTTCTTTAATGCATAAGGTAACTCCCTCTTGTCTGGGGCTTGATGTTGCGCCTGAAATAAGTGGGAGTCCCTGGTGCCCTTCATTTGAGGAAGACAACCTGGTATTGCTTAAATGGGAAAGGTAAGGACATAGGCGTCAGGGTACAAATAGAACCCTGTGTAACCCCATACACAGGTATGGACTTTGAGATGACAGGCTAAGATGGCCTTGTCACTATGGAAACGTGTCCATGCTTTTGAGACAGGAAGGAAGAGGGGAACATATATTGAGAAAAACAGGATCCCACAGAAACGCTTGAACCAGCTAGTCAAGGTGGTGTTGAGTGTGGTCTGGTCTCTGATTCTGCATTATAACAGTAAAAGTCACTCCCCTCTCACCATGGCTGGTGCTGTGATAGTTCAAAGGCTGACCATAGAAGGCCAAAAAGTGATACTGAAGGGGTGGGGGGCGTCTGGCTGCTCGCCGCTCCAAAGCCAATAATGAGACCAGGTTGGAGTAAAAGAACTTTATTTTAGATGCCAGTATGTATGAGTGGCCTTGGAATTTGGCCTTGGAATACGGAAAAAAGCAGGGCAAACACTAATAGAGTTTTGCCAAGAAAATGCACTGGTCATAGCAAACACCCTCTTCCAACAACACAAGAGAAAACTCTACATATGGACATCACCAGATGGTCAACACCGAAATCAGATTGATTATATTCTTTGCAGCTAAAGATGGAGAAGCTTTATACAGTCAACGTAAACAAGACCAGGAGCTGACTGTGGCTCAGATCATGAACTCCTTATTGCTAAATTCATACTTAAATTGAAGAAAGTAAGGAAAACCACTAGACCATTCAGGTATGACCTAAATCACATCCCTTATGATTATACACTGGAAGTGAGAAATAGATTTAAGGGGCTAGATTTGATAGATAGAGTGCCCGATGAACTATGGATGGAGGTCTGAGACATTGTACAGGAGACAGGGATTAAGAACATCCCCATGGAAAAGAAATGCAAAAAAGCAAAATGACTGTCTGAGGAGGCCTTACAAATAGTTGTGAAAAGAAGAAAAGTGAAAAGCAAAGGAGAAAACGAAAGATATAAGCATCTGAATTCAGAGTTTGAAAGAATAGCAAGAAGAGATAAGAAAACCTTCTTCAGTGATCAATGCAAAGAAATAGAGGAAAACAACAGAAAGGGAAAGACTAGAGATCTCTTCCGGAGAAGGCAATGGCACCCCACTTCAGTACTTTTGCCTAGAAAATCCCATGGACGGAGGAGCCTGGTAGGCTGCAGTCCATGGGGTCGCTAGAGTCGGACACAGCTAAGAAACTTCACTTTCACTTTCATGCATTGGAGAAGGAAATGGCAACTCACTCCAGTGTTCTTGCCTGGAGAATCACAGGGATGGGGAAGCCTGGTGGGCTGCCGTCTATGGGGTTGCACAGAGTCAAACACGACTGAAGTAACTTAGCAGAGATCTCTTGAAGAAAATTAGAGATACCAAGGGAACATTTCATGCAAAGATGGGCTTGATAAAGGAAGAAATGGTATGGACCTAACAGAAGCAGAAGATATTAAGAAGAGGTGGCAAGAATACACAGGAAAACTGTACAAAAAAGATCTTCACAACCCAGATAATCACGATGGTGTGATCACTGACCTAGAGCCAGACATCCTGGAATATGAAGTTAAGTGGGCCTTAGAAAGCATCACTATGAACAAAGTTATTGGAGGTGATGGAATTCCAGTTGAGCTATTTCAAATCCTGGAAGATGATGCTGTAAAAGTGCTGCACTCAATATATCAGCAAATTTGGAAAACTCAGCAGTGGCCACAGGATTGGAAAAGGTCAGTTTTCATTCCAATCCCAAAGAAAGGCAATGCCAAAGAATGCTCAAACTACTTCACAATTGCACTCATCTCACATGCTAGTAAAGTAATGCTCAAAATTCTCCAAGCCAGGCTTCAGCAATATGTGAACCGTGAAATTCCAGATGTTCAAGCTGGTTTTAGAAAAGGCAGAGGAACAAGAGATCAAATTGCCAACATCCGCTGGATCATCAGAAAAGCAAGAGGGTTACAGAAAAACATCTATTTCTGCTTTATTGACTATGCCAAAGCCTTTGACTGTGTGGATCACAAGAAACTGTGGAAAATTCTGAAAGAGATGGGAATACCAGACCACCTGACCTTCCTCTTGAGAAACCTATATGCAGGTCAGGAAGCAACAGTTAGAACTGGACATGGAACAACAGACTGGTTCCAAATAGGAAAAGGAGTTCGTCAAGGCTGTATATTGTCACCCTGTTTATTTAACTTCTATGCAGAGTACATCATGAGAAACGCTGGGTTGGAAGAAGCACAAGCTGGAATCAAGATTGCTGGTAGAAATATCAATAACGTCAGATATGCAGATGACACCACACTTACGGCAGAAAGTGAAGAGGAACTAAAAAGCCTCTTGATGAAAGTGAAAGAGGAGAGTGAAAATGTTGGCTTAAAGCTCAACATTCAGAAAACGAAGATCATGGCATCTGGTCCCATCACTTCATGGGAAATAGATGGGGAAACAGTGTCAGACTTTATTTTGGGGGGCTCAAAAATCACTGCAGATGGTGACTGCAGCCATTAAATTAAAAGATGCTTACTCCTTGGAAGAAAAGTTATGACCAATCTAGATAGCATATTGAAAAGCAGAGACATTACTTTGCCAACAAAGGTCCGTCTAGTCAAGGCTATGGTTTTTCCAGTGGTCATGTATGGATGTGAGAGTTGGACTGTGAAGAAAGCTGAGCACCAAAGAATTGATGCTTTTGAACTGTGGTGTTGGAGAAGACTCTTGAGAGTCCCTTGGACTGCAAGGAGATCTAACCAGTCCATTCTGAAGGAGATCAGCCCTGGGATTTCTTTGGAAGGAATGATGCTAAAGCTGAAACTCCAGTATTTTGGCCACTCCATGTGAAGAGTTGACTCATTGGAAAAGACTCTGATGCTGGGAGGGATTGGTGGCAGGAGGAGAAGGGGATGACAGAGGATGAGATGCCTGGATGGCATCACTGACTCGATGGACATGAGTCTGAGTGAATTCCGGGAGTTGGTAATGGACAGGGAGGCCTGGCGTGCTGTGATTCATGGGGTCGCAAAGAGTCAGACACAACTGAGCAACTGAACTGAACTGAACTGATGTATGAGTCGGGGGAGGGTGGGTACCTGTCCAAAGGCTAACTGTCCCCACTGTTGATAGTGGACAAGAGCTTTTATAGACAGGGAGAGGGCTATGAATGTAAAGAGCAGAGTCAGCACTGACAGTTGTCTTGAAATTAGTCATTGGTGATCTGACCAGTGTCACCTTGATTGTTTTAAGTACAGCTAATCTTCAGTTTTCTGTGATTGGGGTTTTCAGTCTGTCAAGATTTCTGGGAGAAATATCAATCACCTCAGATATGCAGATGACACCACCCTTATGGCAGAAAGTGAAGAGGAACTAAAAATCCTCTTGATGAAGGTGAAAGTGGAGAGTGAAAAAATTGGATTAAAGCTCAACATTCTGAAAACTAAGATCATGGCATCCGGTCCCATCACTTCATGGGAAGTAGATGGGGAAACAGTGACAGATTTTCTTGGGCTCCAAAGTCACTGCAGATGGTGACTGCAGCCATTAAATTAAAAGACCCTTGCTCCTTGAAAGAAAAGTTATGACCAACCTAGACAGCTTATTATAAATGAGAGACGTTAATTTGCCAACAAAGGTCCATCTAGTCAAAGCTATGGTATATCTAGTAGTCATGTATGGATGTGAGAGTTGGTTTATAAAGAAAGCTGAGTGCTGAAGAATTTAAGCTTTTGAACTGTGTTGTTGGAGAAGACTCTTGAGAGTCCCTTGGACAGCAAGTAGATCCAACCAGTCCAACCTAAAGGAAATCAGTCCTGAATATTCTTTGGAAGGATTGATGTTGAAGCTGAAACTCCAATACTTTGTCCAGCTGATGCAAAGAACTGACTCATTTGAAAAGACCCTGATGCTGGGCAAGATTGAAGGCGGGAGGAGAAGGGAACAACAGAGGATGAGGTGGTTGGATGGCATCACCAACTCAATGGACATGAGTTTGAGTAAACTCCGGGAGTTGGTGATGGACAGGAAGGCCTGGTGTGTTAGAGCCCATGGAGTCACAAGAGTCGGACACGACTGAATGACTGAACTGAACCAGTTCTCAGACTATACAGACACAACTGTGTCCCACAATTAAGTCAATTTTGACACTGTCTGCCTGGAGTTTTTGTTAGACCTTGCTATAGGTCAAGGACCCAGTCCCACAATACTACCCCTTCTTCTCAACTTCAGAAGCTGGTGGTGAGTCTAGGTGGCTACCTGTTTTTCTTTTGGACTGATCATAAATCAGGCTTCCCATAACCTCCTCCTTGGGTTTGTAATTTTCTAGAGTTTCTTACAGCTCAGGAAAACAGTTTACTCAACTAGATCACTAGTTTATTATAAAAGGATTCAACTCCAGAACAGCCAGATGGAAGAGATGCAGAGAGCAAAGTATGGAGAGGGGCAGGGGTTTCCAGGCCTCTCCAGGTGAGTCGCACTCCCCGCACCTGCACAGGTTCACTAGCCGGGAAGCTCTGTGAACCCCATCCTATTGGTTTTTTATTGAGGCTTCATAGAAGCATACTTTAGGCAAGACTGGTTAATGCATTAGCCATTGGTAGTTCAACTGTTTCCCGTCCATCTTCTCCCTAGACATGGCAGGGTGCGGCTGAAAATGTGAACCCTTTAATCAGGTGTTTGGTTTTTCTGACAAACATGAATTCACTAAAACTCAGGTGTAGTTGAAAGGGGCCTGTTATAATTATCAAAAGATACTTCTTCACTCTTACCTTAGAGCACCTAAGGGTTTTAGGAGTTCTGTGCCAGCAACATCATGAAGATTAAATACATATTCTAAGTCACAACATCACAGACTTCAAGGTTCATCCACGCTGCAGCATGTGTCAGAATTTCCTTCCTTTTTAAGGCTGAGTGATATTTCATTGTATGTTTATACCACACTTTGTTTATTCATTCCAGAAATACTTCTTTGAATGCATTTATTTTCTTCATATATATTTGTATAGGCTTCATGTATGGGGAAAATGTCTGAAGTTATTCATTTCCCTCTTGAATTGATACCTGCTTATTGGCTGATTCAAAATTTATTTATTTGAGGGGTAAACAAACCAAACTTTGACTTCTTGCTTATGTACTTTTCTCTGTGCATCAGTTTACTGCTGAGTAACTGTCCTTCATGTCAGAAGAAGAATGTGCTGTGGTCTTTCCTTTTCTCTCATCTTATCAAAACAGGATTCCTCGGGGCCAGCCTAGCAGTAGAACAGACACTGGGGAGCCTGGGATTGTCATCTAAGTAGCCTGGCAGCTTTGTGCCCGTCATCTGTCCTCACCTCCACTGACCAGTACTGGCCACTAGTTCAGGTTATCTCGCGATGGGGTGGGGTCTCTTCCAGAAAGGCCACCCAGGGTCCTGCTCCATTCCAGTTGGAGACCTTCCCACAGCTCCCTTGTTTGGTCCTGATAAGGGAGGGCAGCTTGCCCGGAGGGCAGGCTGCTATCTCCTTCTGCCAGCTTTCTCCGGTCATCACCACAGCTGAGGGGCGTTTCTGCTGCAGCCTGCCCCTCCCTCTCCATCTTCTGGGTGGGGACACAAGCTCAGAGGGCGCCCTCTGGTAGACTTTGCAGCCCAGTGAGGGAAGGAGGGCGCATGAGGTCCTGAGACCCGCGCCGTGCTGTTCCCCCACCGTCTCCATCAGCGGCGCCTTCGGCCTTGCCTCTCAGCTGAGTGTGGCCCCCGGTTGCCCCCACCCCACGCCCCCGGCCTGCGCGGGTCCAGGCTGGCAAGATGCGACCGGTGTCCCCGGAAGAGAAGCCCAACCCGTTGCAGGACGCGAACTTCTGCTCCCGGCTGTTCTCCTGGTGAGAGCCCGCCTGGGCTGAGACACCCCGCCGCCTCAGGGCCAGTGCCTGATGCTGCTGCGCCTTTCAGGGGCTGAGGGTCGAGGGTCGGGGCGAGAGATTGCTTTCTGATGGCTGCTTGTAGCGGTGGGGTCTCCCCATGCGGCCGCGGGGGTCCCTGTCTGCGCCCTCTGGGTGAGGCGGCGGGAAGGGGTAGCAGGAAGAGGGACCTGGTGGCGGGGTGCAGGGTCTCTGTGCCTTGCAGCTCGCTGCCCAGTCAGCGTCCTTAGTCCCTGGGGGCAGGAGGGGCAGGAGGGGCAGCGGGAGCAGGAGGCAGGGAGGCTGAGAACGCAGGCTGCCTAGCGGGGCCAGCGGGAGAAGGACCGGACCCCGCAGGCCATCCTTAAGCGGCTTCCCCAGTACAGGTCTGGATTCATAGTTCTGAACTAATTCTTACTTTCCCCACTAAGCAAACAGCCCTGAACAGCTTCCATTATCTAATTAGTGCTCTGCTCCTGTTGCCATCTTCCGATAATGTCCCCACCTTTCCCCACATTCCTTAGGTGACAGCTGAGTCCAACCGCACTGGGTTCCCTTGTCCCTGTGACCATGTCTCCCTGCCTCCCTCTTTCTGTCCATGTGCATCTCTCACTGTACATCCTGGTATCTAGTTGTGACACATTTTATGTGTGTAAGAACACTATTGTTTTTTATTTAATGAACGGGGACATGTTTCTTGAACCCATTTTGCTTTTACCTGGGATACATTGAGACGACTGGAGGATGTATTTGACCAGTCCCTTACCTAACTGTGAATGCCTCTGCTTCCACCTTTGAGAGTCACCCTAGGAATGGGGTCCCTGAAGCCTGTGGTGTCTTATCTGCATCACTAGCCTTTCCAGAAGCAGTGCATGGTCTTGATGTAGGTGGTCCTACCCAGGAGTCTTCTGGTCCTGAAACCACTGAAGGGTCCCTGAGCTGGGAGGAAACTCACAGATGAGAAGGGACTCAGAGAGATGAAGCTCTTAACTGAAGTTTTCCATCTGGTAGCTGCTGCTGCTGCTACTGCTGCTAAGTCGCTTCTGTCATGTCTGACTCTGTGCGACCCCATAGATGGCAGCCCACCAGGCTCCCCCATCCCTGGGATTCTCCAGGCAAGAACACTGGAGTGAGTTGCCATTTCTTTCTCCAATACATGAAAGTGAAAAGTGAAATTGAAGTTGCTCAGTTGAGTCTGACTCTTAGCAACACCATGGACTGCAGCCTACCAGGCTCCTCCATCCATGGGATTTTCCAAGAGTACTGGTGTGGGGTGCCATTGTCTTCTCCACCATCTGGTAGCTGGGACCACTAACTAGGTACGGTGAAACCTTTGGGTTTAATCACATTTGAGTGATTATTATATCTTTCGTTCCTGGCCCCTAAACCTTCATCTTTCCCACACATTCTGGTATTTCCTTTGTTGTTATGTGGGAGGGCCTTGGGGATCCCCAGGAAACAAAAACTCCTGTGCATGTTTTGATGGTGGTGTATTCAGTGTGTGTGGCTACATCTCTTGGCCGTTTGATAGCCCTTAAGGAAAGAGGGTCAAGAAAGAAAAATATGGGTGTGGGATTCCCTGTTGACTCAGTGGTAAAGAATTTGCCTGCTATAGCAGGAGCCCAGGAGACGTGGGTTTGATCTCTGGGTGGGGAAGATCCCCTGGAGGAGGAAATAGCAATTCACTTTAGTATTCTTGCCTGAGAAATCCCATGGACAGAGGAGCCTGGCAGGCTAAAGTGCATGGGGTTGCAAAAGAGTTGGATATGACTGAGTGATTAAATAGCAACAACTGTAAATGATACCAAAGTAGAGACACCTCTCCTAACTTCAGGAAGGGCAAGGAACTCTCCAGGGATGTTCTATTTGTGGATTTTGAAAAGGTGTGTTTATGGAAATGGGAAGATGAGGACTTCTCATTGATTTGGGTAAACCACTATTTCCAATTTTCCTGCTGAATTCGAAGGCGCTATTACCTCTTATTTTACATGTGAAGTCACTTAAGCAGAGAGTTTGAGTAATTTTTTTAAACTTTATTTTATATTGGAGTATAGCCAATTTACAATGTTGTGATAGTCTCATGTGGACAGGAAACGGACTCCATCATAGTTGCTCAGTTGTGTCTGACTCTTCACGACCCCATGGACTGCAGCCTACCAGGCTCTTCCGTCCATGGGATTTTCCAGGCAAGAGTACTGGAGTGGGGTGGCGTCACTTTCTCCGATACATGTATCCATTCTCCCCCAAATTCAAAGAGTTTGAGTAACTTGTCTGCATCACACAGCTTAATAGGGAAAGTTGGACCCCAAATCAGGAGTCTGGCTCCCGAGTTTGTATTGCCCTTTATGTAACTGCTATTCTGAGCCGCTTCACTTTGGATACTTGTTCTTAAATGCAGGGAGAAGGCAAATGCAAACACACCTTTGATCTTGTAGGCAGGAGTTTCTCAAGGGAAGTCCTTAAAGTTCTTGCTGTTGGAGATGATGCTCGTGAAACATCACTATAATCAAGCTTTAGGGCAGCTGTTCTCAGAGTATGGCTTTCAGACCTGTGGCATCCTTGTCACCTGGGAGCTTGTTAGAAATGCAGATCTCCCTATCAAGTCCTTTTAGACCAATTCTGTAAATTTAGAAATGGTGGGGGTGGGGTTAAGCAAGCTCCAGGTGATTCTGATGGAAGGTGGAGGCTGGCTTCTGCATTAAGCCTCTCCTAGCACTGGCATTGTTCCTTCAGTGCTAACTGTTAAAAGGGGTCCAGACTTTGTGAAGTTAGTTGGTGACCACAATTGTCATCCTGTTTGTGAAGTCTGAGGTACCCTTGTGATTTCCTTGTGTCCCCCACTTGCTGTCATGGGGAAAGTTGGAATGAGCCTAGGCAGGAAGTGCTGCCCAGAGACAAGGTCCACCTTGGAGAGAAGAACTGAGTTTTCATCTTCTCATTGGGTGTTGGCTTTTCTTCTCACATTTCATCTTCTTTCTCAACTTGTAAATGATGGCAGTAACTAGCTTACTGACTTTATACAAATGACCACACTGAGATTTTAGTGTTTTCACAGCACAGGTAGGACAGAGAGTCTAAGAGAAAGAATACATTTTGACTCTTGGTAATTGTAGATCATGGAAAAAGCAAGAGAGTTCCAGAAAAACATCTATTTCTGCTTTATTGACTATGCCAAAGCCTTTGACTGTGTGGATCACAATAAACTGGGGAAAATTCTAAAAGAGATGGGAATACCAGGCCACCTGACCTACCTCTTGAGAAATCTGTATGCAGGTCAGGAGGCAACAGTTAGAACTGGACATGGAACAACAGACTGGTTCCAAATAGGAAAAGGAGTTCGTCAAGGCTGTACATTGTCACCCTGCTTATTTAACGTATATGCAGAGTACATCATGAGAAATGCTGGGCTGGAAGAAACACAAGCTGGAATCAAGATTTCCGGGAGAAATATCAATAACGTCAGATATGCAGATGACACCACCCTTATGGCAGAAAGTGAAGAGGAATTAAAAAGCCTCTTGATGAAAGTGAAAGAGGAGAGCGAAAAAGTTGGCTTAAACTCAACATTCAGAAAATGAAGATCATGGCATCCAGTCCCATCATTTCATGGGAAATAGATGGGGAAACAGTAGAAACAGTGTCAGAGTTTATTTTTCTGGGCTCCAAAGTCACTGCAGATGGTGACTGCAGCCATGAAATTAAAAGACGCTTACTCCTTGGAAGGAAAGTTATGACCAACCTAGATAGCGTATTCAAAAGCAGAGACATTACTTTGCCAACAAAGGTTTGTCTAGTCAAGGCTATGGTTTTTCCTGTGGTCATGTATGGATGTGAGAGTTGGACTGTGAAGAAGGCTGAGTGCTGAAGAATTGGTGGTTTTGAACTGTGGTGTTGGAGAAGACTCTTGAGAGTCTCTTGGACTGCAGGGAGATCCAACCAGTCCATCCTGCAGGAGATCAGCCCTGGGATTTCTTTGGAAGGAATGATGCTAGAGCTGAAACTCCAGTGCTTTGGCCACCTCATGCGAAGAGTTGACTCATTGGAAAAGACTCTGATGCTGGGAGGGATTGTGGGCAGGGGGAGAAGGGGATGACAAAGGATGAGATGGCTAGATGGCATCACTGACTCAATGGACGTGAGTCTGGGTGAACTCTGGGATTTGGTGATGGACATGGAGGCCTGGCGTGCTGCGATTCATGTGGTCGCAAAGAGTCAGACATGACTGAGTGACTGAACTGAACTGAATTGTGAATTTTAGAAAATAATATATATATTTTCTATTCTATAAAAAACTTAAAACAATAGAAGCAGAAGGGCCTCCCAGATAGGTGGCACAGAGGTAAAGAATCTACCTGCCAGTGCAGGAGACACAAGAGAGGCAGGTTTGATTCTTGGGTTAGAGAGATCCCCCTGTGTAAGAAATGGCAACCCACACCATTATTGTTGCATAGAGAATCCCATGGACAGAGGAGCCTGGTGGGCTACAGTCCATAGGGTTGCAAAGAGTTGGACGTGACTGAGCACATACAAGAAGAAAGGAATAAGGATTTGTTTTTATTAGCCAGGTCTACCTGCTAATATTTTGGTTATTTCTCAGTCTTTCCCCTAGAAACCTTTGCATATCTGCCCATGCACAGTTTTTTTTTTTAATTAAAATTATAGCTCATGATTTTTTAGACTTGATTTTTATTGGAGTAAGTTGCTTAACCATGTTGTGTTAATTATGCACCACAATGAGACACCAGCTCACACATGGGGAAAAAAGGAAGAAACAATAGTGTTGGCAAGGATGTGGAGAAACCGGAACCCTGCACAGTGACAGCCGGGTTGTAAAACGTGTATCACAAAGGACAAATATTTTATGATTTGATTTACGTGAAGTCCTCAGAGCAGTCAAATTCAAAGAGGAACAACGTGACCTCATGGTTGCCAAGGGCTGGGGGTAAGCGAAGTAGAGAGTTAGTGTTTGATGGCACACCGGTATAGAATGAAGAGATTTCTGGAAACTGGTTGCACGGTAATGTGAAGATTGTTACCAATAATGAACCGTGTGCTTGAAAAATTGTCAAGATGGTAAATTTTATATTGTGTGCATTTTCCAGTTTTAAAACAAAAATGGCACCTGATGTGCCTCATTTGGAAGTGTTCCTGTATTAGAGTCTAGATTTTTCCATTTCCTGGTTATATAACTGTGAACCAGCCACATAACCTCTCAGTATGGCCTCAGGAAAGTGGGGAGAAGACCTGGAGACGACACCTCCCTGGGATGCTGAGAGGGTCAGTGATGCTCTGAACAGGGCAAAGTCCCCCAGACAAAGAGCAGTCATCACCACCACAGAGTGCAAATCCCATGTGGTCCCCAGTAGAAAGCCTCTGATAACTTTGATAGATGAGGTTACAACAATAGCAGCACTCAACAGGAAGAAGAAATATTCCTTTTCTTTTCTGGCAAGGATTCAGCCAGTGAAAAGCCATGGACTCTGTAGGAGCCCTCCCAACCTCCTCTTCCCCTCTATAAAAGTGCTCTCCAGCCCTGGCACTTTGGGGACTTAAACTTGGCTCTGCACAAATGCAGACCTCAAACTGCCATCCTCTGCTGATTCTGAATAAGCCCATCTTTGCTGAAGAAATATCTGACAGTCTATTTGTTTCAGGTCAACAGACGGTAGGGGATCAACACACTGGGGGACCTATGGAAGACTCTGGGTGGAAAATTATCCACTTGATACCTCTGAAAGGATACTAGTCTCAGGCTGATCAGGTGCAGAGCTACAAAGACCAAAAAAATTAAGAGTAAACTACAGAAGATAAATTTAAATTTGTTAGGCAGTTTGTTTTGTTGTAAGGACATACCAGTAAATTTGACTATACCTTTGGGATGTTCTATTTCTTGCTTGAGGCTCTGGTTATTGTATAAAATTACCAGAACTCATCAAGCTAAACATTCACTGGGAACAGGTCAAGGTCAGAGAAAGAGCCCTGGAGAGCTCACCCAGCCTCCATCTACAACATGTGTATCTCTCACTGTTAATGAACAACAACTGGTATTCTGAAAATGCTGCAAAGAATCCTAGTTTGAAATTAAACATTTCTATCCATTCACAATCGATAGTTACTGAGGGCCTAGCAGGACCAACCTCCCTAAATCATCTCAGCACTCGGCCAGTTCACATCCCCCCTCATGTCATCAGCTTCTCTGAAAAGTGTCTCCAGGGAGTCTGTCTTGATACCAGACAGTTTCCACATCCACACTCCCTTTGCAAGGGGACAGTTCACTGAGATGTGGCCAGTGTCAGGGGAGCAAGGATGTAACCACTCTCTGATGGCCAAGTGCATCTAATCCAAGGCCCTGCTCCATCCTCATCCCTGGGGACAGGTCCTGCACTCACCCCCAACCTGCTGGCCTTTGGGACGAGGGTGGAGAGAAATGCAGAGCTCACCCCAGAGGCTGCAGTGAGGACAGAGTCTCAAGGGACTGGACAATCCAGTCCCCAGCTGGACACGCTTCATTAACTGTGCTTCTTATTTCCAATAGTGAGGAATAAGAAAAATTCAGTAAACCATAATGGGAGAATGGACTGTTTTATGAAAAAATGGGGCCTATCCTATATCAAAAACTAAAAAAAAAAAAAAAAAAAAAAAAAAAAAAAAAAAATTCTAGCTGCCTTTACTGTTAGAAATAAAATAAGAAAAAAGCTATAATAAAACACAGAGATTTAGATGACATTAGGATATACTACAGAAGACATACTACAAAAGCAGCAGGAGAAATGAAAAAGAAAAGCTTGATTTTATTTAATGATATATAATTTTAAACCTCTAAAGAACAAATGAAAATCTGAAAAAGTATTATATGCACTATTACAGGTTATTTCAAAAATATAAATACTCTATAGAAAATATATTAATAGACATTTGAAGAAAGACAAATGATCAAGAGACATAAAAAGTGTTACATCTTTACGAATCAAATGGCAACCCACTCTAGTATTTTTTCCTGGAAAATCCCATGGACAGAGGAGTCTGACAAGCTACAGTCCATGGGTTTGCAAAGAGTGGAACAGGACTGAATGACTAAGCATACATAAGTCAAATAAATTCAAATTAAAACTCTTTGAATTATTTTTAACTTTAGGCCCAGAAAAACTGTAATTCAGGTACTCAAAGGTGACAATGAAATAAGCTCACAAACAGCTGTTAAGAGGGCAGATTGGTTTGAACCTAATGGAAAAGAATTCAGCCCTTCGCTAATTATTCTACATCTGGGAATTTGGAAAAAGGAAAGATGCACATTTTGGTCATAGATATATGACGGTCATAGATGTGCATCACATCCTAATTATACATTTCAATTAAATACCACATTTTGACAGAAACAGACTCTCAGACTTTAGAGAATGAACTTATGGTTGCCAGGGAGAGTGAAGGGGGAAAGGGATAGTTAGGGAGTTTGGTAGGGACATGTATATACTGCTGTATTTAGGATGGATAACCAACAAGGATTTACTGTATAGCACAGGGAACTGCTCAGTGTTATGTGACAGCCTGAATGGGAGTGGGGTTTGAGGGAGAATGATACATGTGTATGTACAGCTCAGTCCCTTTGCTGTCCTCCTGAAACTATCATGTTGGCCATTGGATATACTCCTATACAAAATAAAAAGTTTAATTAAAAAATAAATGCCATGTTTTGCACATTAGATAATGCTGTAAATAAATGTTAAACTTTCCCATTGAAAGTTAGGAAGGAATCTGGATCCAAAGATATTTTGATGTTGAGTATCTTTTCCTCTTCAAGCAGAATCTTAAAGAGGGTCTTTTGTGGGCTTCCCTTGTGGCTCAGATAAAGGTAAAATAATCTGCCTGTAATGCAGGAGAACTTGGTTTAATCCCTGGGTCAGAAAGATCCCCTGGAGAAGGGAATGGCTACCCACTCCAGTATTCTTGCCTAGAATACTAGAGAATTCTGTGGACAGACCATGGGGTCCCAAAGAGTCAGACACAACTGAGTGACTAACACTTTCACTTTGGGTGCAGGGTGTCATCATCTGGGTAAGTCCCAGTGCTGATTCCCTGAGCATTTTCTGTAGGGGACAAGTGTGGAATAAATCACCGAACATGTTTCAAACCTGCTTAGTGGTAAAGCTCCTAGATGTGCACTGTTGTTTTGGAAGGAAACTGAGACCTAGAGATGTTAAAGGTCGTGGAGCTGCTGAACTGGAGTGGAGACGTGAAGCAGAGGACAGCTGAGGCCCTGGGTGCTCAGCACCACTGCTGAGACTAGAGTCCAGTCTTCTGACCCCTGGACTGGGGTTCTTTAGGGGTGCCAAGTTACCCGGATTAGCAAAATCTGAAATTCAGTCTATCTTATCGCTTCTTTAATAAGTCATGGATAGTCATACAACAAATAGTTCTTGAGCATCTGTACCTATGTTGTCCTGGGAATAACAGGAGAGAAGAAATGTAATCTCTGTTGTTGCTATTATTCAGTCGTTCAGCCGTGTCTGGACCAGCACACCGGGCTTCCTTGTCCTTTACTCTCTCCCATAGTTTGCTCAAGTTCATGTCCTCTGAGTCGGTGGTGTCATCTAACCATCTTATCTTCTGCTCTCCTCTTCTCCTTTTGCCTTCAATCTTTCCCAGAATCTGGGTCTTTTCCAATCAGTCAGCTGTTTGCAGCAGGTTGGCCAAAGTATTGGAACTTCAGATCAGGCCTTCCAATGAATGTTCAGGGTTGATTTCCTTTAGGACTGACTGGTTTGATCTCTATCCATGGGTTATTATGGTCTGGCCTTGGAATTTTCCTTACCCTGGCAAAATTAGTAAAGTGGTATTTACCTATGGGCTGTCTCTGCATTCTAACTATTATCATTTAAATAATGCATAATCAATCTGAATATGTTTTCTTGGTGGGATCATCTGTACAGTTAGTTTTTTTCCCTTTATAATAAATAATTGCAGAGTGATAAGTTGAGATTATGTAAATATCATCTTTTGCTTCAAACTTTCAGCCCGTTTTTAATTTCCATTGATGATTTTCTTGATCCTTTTTTATTTTTTATTTTTGAATTGTTAAACATTTTTATTGTGCAGACTTATAACTTTATAGGACATGCAGGATAAAAAAGTGTAAAGTATCAAAAAGCATACAAAATTTCAGCAGTCTTTTGGACCAGCACTTGATTTGCACAAGGGACTAAGCATCTGTCTAGAATAGACATGTCTTGGGACACATAGTTTACAGATTGACTCACAAAACAATTTCCCAAGGGCTTTTCCTCATATAAAGATAAAAAATATCTTACACTTGAAAATTATTCAGTATAGTACATTTTCAGTTATGTACATAGCTTAAAATAACTGATTACTCCTTTTAAGTTTGTTTGGATTTGTTTGCAAGAGCTTTCCTTTCTCTCCTGTTTACGTAGCACTACGGATTCATAGATTCTTTTATCATTTACTGGGTTAAGGTTCATTGCCATTTGTTTGTTTTGATGCTCTAAGTATCTCAGATTTGTCTAGCAAGAGCCATTCAAGCTTCTCTGTCTTTCTACACATCCTCATGATTCCTTGAGCACTTTCTTATTTTATGGCACAGGATGTCCCAGACCCATCTTGGACTTTCTCTGCCTGTTGATCTTGGTCTGTAGACAGTGAGGCTTTTGCTGGGATTGCCTGGGGCTCTGCTCACCAGGGCTCGTACTAGTTATGAGCAGCCCCCACAGAAATTCTCCTTTTACAGTCAGTGTTGTGGCTGGACCGGCCCTTGTGGTTCTTAGGATTGTGAGACACATCTCAGCAACAACCAACCATCAGGGAACTTTGAAATGCCAAGATGTATCACTCACATGCCCTGGAGAGGACAAGGCATCCCTGGGGTGACACAGCGAGGTCCTGGGTGGAAAGAGAGGGAGAGCTCATGAGCAAGCTTGGACTTGGGATTCTGCCTTTTTGAGGTTGAGAATGGGGTGTCTAGGATTTTAAAGGTTCACTCTTTATTAATGAATTTAAAAAATAAGAGCGGGAATTAAAGTGCGGGAAGGGAGAAGCAAGCAGTCAGTGAGATGGTCTGTTATCAGGTCAACCAGAGCTTTCTGAAAGAGGGAACTTCACGGGTGGTGTGGCCTGGCTCTTTATCTCATTGTGTAGCTGTCAAGTGTTCACAGGAGATGGATGTCTTTGACATGGATGTCTCCAAAGCTTCATGACAGGCACTTATATTGCTGTAAAAAAAAAAACAAAACAAAACAGAATTTTCAGTGCTGACACACACAGCCCCAACCTTGAAATCAGTCATTTCTTCATTTGGTTCCTTTTTGGGAAAAAGGATATTAAAAAGCCAAGACCTGGGTGAAGGGGGCCAAAAGACACAAACTTCCATTGTAAAATAAGTTATACAGTAGGATTAACTATAGTCACCAGACTGCACGTTACATCCTCGTGAAAGTGAGAGTCCCTCTGTCGTGTCTGACTCTTTGCGACCCCATGGACTATACAGTTCATGGAATTCCCGCCAGCAATGCGAGAGACCCGAGTTTGATCCCTGGGTTGGGAAGATCCCCTGGAGAAGGGGAAGGCTACCCACTCCAGTATTCTGGCCTAGAGAATTCCATGAACTCCATAGTCGACTGGGTCGAAAAGAGTTGGACACGACTGAGCAACTTTCACTTTCATGAAGGTGTAATATCCAGTCTGGTGACTATAGTTAATCCTACTGTATCGAATACTTGAAAGGTGATAAGAGAGTAGACCTTAAAAGTCCTTCCCACAAGAAAAAAAAATCGTAATCATGTATGTTAAACAAAACCCCAAGAAACTGGGGCTGGAATGCTCTTTGCTACCAGTGTGTCATTGCTTCTGGGGCCTCTCAGCCTACAGAATTAGGGAGTGTGTATGTGTCTGTGTGTGAGTGTGTAAACACATGTCTAATTATTAACAAAGCCCATCACTGTAGGATTCTCATTAGAGCTGTGTAATTTAGATATATGTCATTGTCCTCTTAATTTTTAACAGGTGGCTAAACCCCTTGTTTAAAATTGGTCACAAACGGAAGTTAAAACAAGATGACATGTACCCGGTGCTTCTGGAAGATCGCTCCCAGCACCTTGGAGAAGAGCTGCAAGGGTGAGCACAGGCAGCAGGGAGAAGGGGAGGGAGAGTGAGAATTTCCACGTGGGGCTAAAGGTGTGTGTTTGGGGGGGTGCGCTTTGCCTTCCACTGTGTTCTCTGGAGGCTTCTCCCCTGACACTGCACACACACCCCCTCAGGCTGACCCCAGGCTTAGCCCACTTTAGAGGCTGGGGGTAGCCTGTGTTCCCTGTGCATCTGTGGACGTGGAGGGAGCCCGAAGCCATGGCCCTGGAGGCCGAGCTCTGTCCCTGGAGGTGGGGCCCCTGGAGGAGGGTGTCTGCCCCCATGAGCTGCTCATGATCTGTGAGTCCAGCAAAGCTTGGCAGGAACTTGTTTTCTGAGACTGGGACTTTTCCCTCAAAACCTGGTCTGGTGCTTTTACTGGTGCTTCAGTCTACACTGCTCATCCTTCAGGTGCCCTGTGACCCATTAGCCAGCATCTATGGGGCAGCTGCAGAGTGCCCTGTAGTGAAGGCTCGTCTTCTGCTCTGCCCTCTCCCCCGTTTTACCTGTAGCAGGGCTCTTCTTCACTGTGCTCTGTTTCTCATCGCAGATACTGGGATCGAGAAATTTTGAGAGCCCAGAAAGATGCACGGGAGCCTTCCTTAATGAAAACAATTGTCAAGTGTTACTGGAAATTCTATTTTGCTTTGGGACTACTTATATTTCTTGAGGTAAAAGTTTTTACTTAACTGTGCATTAACTTCTCAGTGTATGCAGATCAGTACTGAGATGGATGAGATGGGGACGAGAGAGGACAGAGCTTTCATGTCTGAAGTTAAAACTTCTCTGTGAATCATGATGTAGTTCAGCGGTTGTATTTACTTTTAGAACGGACAGGTGCTTAAAGACAAATTCTCCAGGGGATTACTATTGGGTTGGCAGAAAAATTCTTTCAGATTTCCCATAACAGCTTTTGGCAAAACTTGAATGAACTTTTTGCTAAGGCAATATTTTTCTTTTAACCAGTTAAGACATAGTATTGTGAAAGGATGGCACTGACATTTTATACCATACTAGGACATTGTTAGTGCTCAGTAAATGATATAAATGCTATAAGTGATCCTTGAGAAAAAGAAGATCCTACAACCTCAAGGAATATTTGCCTCCTGGTTTGGAGGAAGTAAACTTGCACCTGAGCTGAAAACCTAAAACATTTTATAGTCACTCAGCAAGCAATTGTTAACTTGCCCAGGACACATCTGATAAATGCTCTCCCAAGAAGGGATCATCCTCTCCCATTCCAGAGGAACAGGATCCAGGGCCCTGCATCTGGGCAGGAGCTGCCAGAGCTCCAAGAGCATACCATTCCCTGGGCTGCTCCCTCTCCATGGGCCAAGTCATCCAGGTCAGAGACCCCCGTGGGGAGGAGCTCCAGCTTCACCATGAATCGTGGAGAATCCATGCACCATCTGTGCTGGTTTCAGTCCTGACTGTTGAGGTGGTTTGCTGTTTGAAAGGAGTATCTTGGTATCCTGGCATTGGCAGAGGGTCTAGGAGGGGATGTGCAGGAGAAAACCAAAGGCTGAAAGCTGTGAGGTCAGTGACCTCCATGACCCTGCAGATCCTGGGTCAAGATCCCCCAGTGAGACAGTCCACCTGGGGACACAGTGCCGTCAGCCCCCTGTTCTGGCTGAGCCTTCTGGAGGTCTGCTGCAGACCCCCCTGGGTGGCTCATGCTCTCCGTGGTCCCTTAGTGCTGCCTTAGGGACATGGGCAGGCTGTGAGTGTATGAGAGCAGGAGAGATGGAAGATGCAGTTGCTGTGAAAGGGGTGGAGAAGGCGGAGAAGGTGTGAGCTGTCCTCAGCTCATTGTGTTGGGGGTGAGGTGGGGGAGCCTGGTGGTTTAAAGGTGGGTGGCATGGCTCTTATTTAAAGGCTGTGTTGTACTGAAGGGCACTGCGGGCAGTGGGCAGGTGGGCAAGTGAAGTCTGATGCACACAACTGGAGAGACAGAATCTGTCAGCTCCCAGGTGACTGGGTGGTCCTGGGAGATGGAGTTCTTGTTGATGACAAAGGTGGGTTGACCATTGTGCCAGAGGGTGGGGCAGGTGTGTGGGGCAGAGTGCCACCTTAGACAGGGCTCTGACCTCCGAGATGCTGCAGTGCCTTATGAAGGGCGGGGTGGAGTGGTTATGTCAAAGTTGTCCAGCTCCAGGAACACTTCCTGCTGGGGATCCAGGAAGGCCAGGCCTGGGGGCTGTGTCAGGTGTCAGTTGGTAGAGCCTCAGCCCCTCCTTCAGGAGGCTGGTTGTGGGGTGGTCATGGCAGAGAAGTGGGGAGTTGAGGACCTTGAAAACAAGGGAACTCATGCTCTGTAGTACTAGAGGTTCCAGTAGCGGTAACAGGGGCTCCTACTCAGTAGTCATGGTGGTGGCAACAGCAGTACTATTGGTAGTGCAGTAGGAACAATGGTAAGTCTCAAAACACGTTATGTATCAGGAACTGCTGTGGGCACGGTATGTGTAATATCACTCTTATTCCTTGGGCTAAATCAATGAAGTTGTAGGTTTCATTTTACCCCCATTTTAGAAGAGAGGACTCGAAGTCCAAGTAGTTACATAGGATGCCCGTGGTCACACGGAGCATAAAGAACAAATTGAGGTTCCACTTCAGGTACTCTGACTTACGAGCCTGTTCACCTTAATGCCTGAGAGCTCGTCCAGAGTCAGAAAGGCTTGTCTTTAGAGCTTTGTATTCATAGTGTCAGACACATGCATCCTGAATATTGTCTAAAGATAATAAATAGGATGCTATTACGATTTGGGATCGTAAATGAGGGTAGAGTTCAGGTGACCATGTTGCCTGGGTGCCAGATTTGACTAGAATGTTGATGCTAGAAGCAACATCATGCTGTGTTCAGATAGACCAGGAGCTCTTTAACCTTGCCCTCATTACCATCCCTAAGTGGTGATAATTTTAGATAGCAGAATATCTAAACTCAGCTCAGGACTCTGTAAAACATGAAAACATTACTTTTGACCTCCTGCCCTCTTTTAATTCCTCTGGTGTACAGAACGACTCATGGGTTACCTATGGTTCCCAGACAGTGCTGTGACCCACCACAGCGCAGGCACTCCTGGCAGCGCCAGTGGGAAGAGGCAGGGTGAAACCATTCTAGGATGAGGCTTTAAGGGTTAGGATTTCAAAGTGTGAAACCTCTGTCCTGTGAGAATTGAGGAGTGCCCATAATGCTTGGAGAAGCAAGTACCAGGCTAATGTTCAACCTGGAGCATGTGCAGGTCACCCCTAATTAGAACAGAACAGCCAGCGAGTTCCTAGCATGCCTGGCCCCTGTGTGCACTTTCATGGGGATCTTGGGTGAGGAGAAGGAGAACAGGTCTCTGCCTGCCTGGCGCCCTCAGGGTGGAGAGGAGGATCTTAAAGACTCTTCCTGGACCAGAGACACAGAGACCACCTCCCCAGGTCATCAGGGCTTCTCTCTGAGAAATGAGGTCTCCACTTGCTGGTGTGTAAATGAGGTGACCTTGAAGTGCCAACAAAGGTCCATCTAGTCAAGGCTATGGTTTTTCCAGTAGTCATGTATGGATGTGGGATTTGGACGGTGAAGAAAGTTGAGTGTCGAAGAATTGATGCTTTTGAACTGTGGTGTTGGAGAAGACTCTTGAGAGTCCCTTGGACTGCAAGAAGATCCAACCAGTTCATCCTAAAGGAGATCAGTCTTAGGTATTCTTTGGAAGGACTGATGTTGAAGCTGAAACTCCAATACTTTGGCCACCTCATGTGAAGAGTTGACTCATTGGAAAAGACCCTAATGCTGGGAAGGATTGGGGGCCAGAGGAGAAGGGGATGACAGAGGATGAGATGGCTTGATGGCATCTCTGACTCAATGGACATGGGTTTGGGTAAACTCCGGGAGTTGGTGATGAACAGGGAGGCCTGGCATGCTGCGGTCCATGGGGTTGCAAAGAGTCAGACAGGACTGAGCGACTGAACTGAACTGAAGAGCCTCAGTGGTTTCACTCACTGCCTACCCTGAGTGGGGAGGAGTGACCAGGGTTTATGTCCTCTTTGTGGGAACCTTAGAAATGGCCATCCTTGTCTAATCACTGACCTTTGTCCAAGGCCACTTTTGCTGGTTGTGTCGGTTTTAGGTAGAGGCTATAGGAAGGCACATATTTGTGTAAATCTTCACTTGGGAGCTCAATTAATGGGCAGGGAGTAAGCAGAATCCTCTGCGTCCCAAAGTGAGCTTTGTGCCTGGACTCAGGGCTGGTGCTGCAAGAGCTGGGTGGTCTTTGCATTTATTTCCCAACCTTTTCTTCCATGTGTCCCTCACTTCTGCTTAACCCGGGAGGCTGACAAGTGGCTGCTAGTGGCAGAGATACTGTGGGCTCAAAGCAACCACTGAGGATCACACAGCAAGGGAGAGGAGGAGGGGGCATTGAGCCAAGTGGACAGAGACCTGCAGAGCAGACCTGCTGTGTGCACCCTTCTGGTTCCGGAGAGCTTAGCATTAGCCATTAGGTGTCAGTAATATCCACAGTGATGACCTTGAGACATATATGAGGGTGATGCTTTTCAATTCATTAAAAAAAAAACAAAACTGTATTTTTACTGTCTCATTGAAAACTTTTTTTAAAAAATTGAACAATGATTGACTTAAAATATTATATTAGTTTCTAGTGTATAGCATAGTAATTCTATATTTTTTTTACATTATAAAATGATCACCCTGATCAGTCTAGTTACCCTCTGTCACCATACAAAGTTATTTCAGTGTTATTGACTGTATTTCCTATGTTGTAAATTACATTCCCATAACTGGAAATTTGTGCCTCTTTATCTCCCTCACCTATTTCACTCATTCTCCAATCCCCCTCAATCCATTATCTTTAATAAGTCAAGGAAATAGGTGACTCCATTAAAAAGATTACTTTCATAATGGTGACAAATTCAAAATTCTGCTTAGAAGTGAAACTTTTAATTACTGTCCAGGAAACCTGGCTGCTAGAAGTGACTTTTCTTGAGAGTTCTTGTTCTGCCATGATGGCCTGTAAACAGCAGTGAGTTTTCTAAGCCCTTTGGGAAACAGCCTCTGCCATTAAGAATAGAATAGGTCTCTTCCCAGGACTCCTGTCTTTTGTGCAAACTGTAGAAATCATTACTAATTTTTCACTTTCTGGTGTGATGAGAAGGTTCTGATTTATGGTTACACAAAAGAAGCTGTGCATCTTTAAGTACAAATTTGGCCCAGCCCTGGAATCTCCATTTCTCCAAGCAGCCATGGCTCCTTCTCATGGGAAATGGTATTTAGAGACTATGTTGTGGGCACTAGGGGTGTTCACTGCCATTGAGTTGGCTATTGTTTCTCAGCTTTTTCACTGGACAAAGATATTATACATTTTTTGTAGTAAACAGACCTTGAGTTTATATGGATATTTCCAGTCGAAATCGGATTCAGGGCAGTAGTGCTTGTACTTGATCTTTTTACTCTTAGATTGCTATCTCTTTTCCTCTCATAATCCTTTCTCTTTTCTGCCATGCCTAATGGTGGCTCAGATGGTAAAGAGTCTCCATGCAGTGTGGGAGACCTGGGTTCTATCCTTGGGTTGGGAAGGTGCCCTTGAGGAAGGCATGGCAACCCACTCCAGTATTCTTGCCTGGAAAATTCCATGGATAGAGGAGTCTGGCAGGCTATAGTTCCTGGGGTCACAAAGAGTCAGACACGACTGAGCAACTTCAGTAAATCCCAGTTCTCAAGGATACCGACATAATTATTCATTTAAAAATCTTATAATATCAACACTATTAACCATAATGTGACTTTTGAAAGCATATTGTTGTTGTTGTTGCTGTTCATATTGTTCTTAGATAGGCATATCACACAGGGAATGTGTTTTCAATTTTTTTTTAACCACTTTTAACAGTTGTTTATTGTATAACTGCCGGAGAAGGCAATGGCACCCCACTCTAGTATTCTTGCCTGGAAAATCCCATGGACAGAGGAGCCTGATGGGCTGCAGTCCATAGGGTCGCTAAGAGTCAGACGTGACTGAGCGAATTCACTTTCACTTTTCACTTTCATGCATTGGAGAAGGAAATGGCAACCCACTCCAGTGTTCTTGCCTGGAGAATCCCAGGGATGGCAGAGCCTGGTGGGCTGCCATCTCTGGGGTCGCACAGAGTTGGACATGACTGAAGGGACTTAGCAGCAGCAGCAGCATTGTATAACTGCCAACCTACTGGATGGATATAGTTTTTGTTTTATTTTACTCTGAAATTTTATGAATTGATTTTGAAAACTTCATTGTTTTATAATTATAATTCTGTATAATGTTTTCACAATTCCAAAGTCAAATCAACAGAAGAGGCTATTTTTAAAGAAAACTGGTATCCTTGTTCCATTCTAATTCTTCTCCCTCTTTAGATATAATATTACAAATTTGATTCATATTTTAATTTTGTAAATACTGTATTTTATGAACATTTATTTTTTTCCTGTGTTTCGAATGAAAGGTCTGAATTTCATATTTGGAGTCTCAAGAGTTTGGGTTCATAAGGAATTTTCTTAGAAGTATGATATGTAACACGGAACTCAGGTTTAAACCTTCTGTGGTACTTGTAAGTCCTTCAAAGCAGGTCCATGGCCCCTCGAGGCCCAGATGCCCTGATGATGCAGGAGAATAGCAGCTGTTTCCATGGGATTAGATTCTACATCCAGAATCTTCCAGGCAGAGGGAACTTCAGGGTCCATCCTTAATAAGTTGAACCTAACCCAGTTTCTGGAGGCTTGGCTTCAGGCCTCAGAGTGCTCTTAACCCCTCCTAGGTGATGCTAAGGTGCAGTCAGGATGAAGACCACTGTGTCAGGAGGAGTGAGGTTATATTTAGCATCCTAATGTTATTATTTTCCCAGATTCACTGATTTTCCTCCTTAGCTCTGGATCTGTCTCAGCTCTGCTGTTTGTCACCTGTTCTCCCATTTCTGAAGGTAAATTGCCCCTTCATTTTTCCCACAAGCTCATTTTTCCTGCTTATATATTTCACTCAAGCATTTTTTCTTTGTTTGATATAGCTTGTTTCTGTTTTCTGTGTGTGTGTGTGTGTGTTTTTTTTTTTTTTTTTTTTTCTTGGGAAGCAGAGTTGGTGGAGTTGGGTAAGAAACCTTTTAAGTATGTGTGGAAATGTAATGGAGAAACTATAATGAGTAGGGAAATTTTAGCACTTAATCCTGTGAAAAGTTCCCCTAAGAAGCAGGAAATGGGGCCCAAAGTCAAGTGCTTTCAGGAGGCTGAATACCAAGGACTCTACCAAGAAATGTCTGCCCCAGAGACTCTCAGATTCTTGTAGAAACTTGATCAAATGTTGTTGTATTATAATAGACTCTTTTAAAAAATCTTTCATGATTTCATAGTTGTGAAGAATTCCTATGAAGATGTAATAACTCTATTCTGAATTGGTTTGTGGAAAGAATATTCACAAATCAAACTTAGACTGACGTTAAAGATGAAGAGTTTGAGGGAACACCTTTTGATCTTGTGCCTGCTTATCCAGAATGTTTTAATTTGGTTAGTTTCAAGTTTGATAGGGAATATTTTCTCAGCTGTTTTATTCCTCACTAGTTGAGGATTAGTATCCAGAATAGACAGAAGAGTAGAAGCTATAGGCCATGTACTGGCATTACTCCCTAGTGAGGCTGCTCACCTGGGTTATTAAAGACTGTCTCTCAGCAGATAAACCCAGACACTTAGGCAGTAATGACCTGCCTTTATTTTGCATTCTTTTTTGCTGAATTTCTTGCATTTATTAGTATTCTTTTAGATGGGTGATATTACTCTTACTCCTCCTGTAATTGGAACGATATTAGGATCAAATAGATGAGTAACAGACAGCTGAGTAACACCCAACAAAGGTCCATCTAGTCAAAGCTGTGGTTTTCCAGTAGTTATGTATGGATGTGAGAGTTGGACTCTAAAGAAAGCTGAGCACTGAAGAATTGATGCTTTTGAACTGTGGTGTTGGAGAAGACTCTTGAGAGTCCCTTGGACTGCAAGGAGATCCAACCAGTTTATCCTAAAGGAAATCCATCCTGAATATTCATTGGAAGGACTGATGCTGAAGCTGAAACTCTAATATTTTGGCCACCTGTTATGAAGAACTGACTCATTTGAAAAGACCCTGATGCTGGGAAAGATTGAAGGCAGGAGGAGAAGGGGATGACAGAGGATGAGATAGTTGGATGACATCACTGACATCAGTTTGAGCAGGCTCAAAGAGTTGGTGATAGAAAGGGAAGCCTGGCAAGCTGTAGTCCATGGGGTCACAAAGAGTTGGACATGACTGAGAGACTGAACTGAACAGACAGCAGTGATTTCCAAAGAGAATCACAGTTTTAGGGCATTTTGGGATGGCAGGTGTTACCACTGAGCTTCTGGTGGAGAGCCCCAGGTTTGTAGCCTGCAGCACTGGGCTTCCCTTGATCATATCTGGGCTGGGACTGCCATGTGTTGTTTGATTTTTGCTTCTCTGTATAAGTCTCCAGACTTCTATCTCAGTAAACTGTATCAACTGTGTGTTTTACAATCTCTGAGGGGCTCTTCTTAAGCTCTTAGTGCCTCCAGGGGTGAATGAGAAGGCTTCCTAGAAATGTAACAGTGAGCCTTTGTGTTCTTGAGAACTGGTAATCTTCCTCTGATATGGTCATCTTACTCATAATTCTTCCAATAAACAGTCTTCTCTTCTCTGGAGAAGAGAAAGCTCCTATGACCTTGTGGGAGGTAAGGCAGGTGTTAAGGCCTGTGAACATGTGTGTATAGAACAAGACAGACATTTAGGACTTCAGTGTCACATCCTTTTGAGAGATGGGGTGAGCTTTCTGTAAATAATCTGATCAGGCACTAGTTAGTTGAGCAGAAAATGCTTTTTAGTTATGCTTTGTGATTTGAGTTTGGGATTCTTCTCCTTCTCTTCCTCTTGTGGGTTCCTCAACATTTTACAGACAGAAGAGAGCTATCAAAAACAACCCTGTCAGGGGACTTCCCCGGTGGTTCAGTGGTTAAGAGTCTGCCTTCCAATGCAGGGGTCACGGCTTTGATCCCTGGTCGCGGAACTAAGATATCATATGCCTCAGGGCAACTATGCTGGCGCTTTCCAACTAGAGAAGCCTGCACACTGCAATGAAGACCCAACGCAGCAAAAAAAGAAAAAAAAAGAAAAAAAATAGGTTTGTGTTGGAGATTTCTTGGTGGATGATGTTTTACAGTCGAGTAGACCAGTTAAAGTTGATAGAGATCAAATCTAGACATTAATTGAGAACAATCAATGTTATATCCTGTGGGAGATAGCCAACATACTCAAAATATCCAAAAAAAATCCCTTGAAAGTCATTTCACCATCTTGGTTATATTAATCACTTTGATGCTTGGTTTCCACCTAAGTTAAGTGAGGGAAAAAAAAAGAAAAATCTTCTTGACCGTTATTTCTGCATGCAATTCTCTACTGAAATGTAACTATTAATAAAATGCTCCTTTGAGGCAATGAAAAGTGGATACTGTACACTAATGTGGAATGAAAGAAATCACTGGGTAAGTGAAATGAACCACCACCAACCACACCAAAGTACAGTCTTCATCAAGAGAAGATGGTGTTGTGTATATGGTGGGACTGGAAGGGAATCCTCTATTATGACCTTCTTCCAGAAAACCAAACAGTTAATTTCAACGAGTACTTCTCCCAGTTAGGCCACCTTAAAGCAGCACTTGATGAAATGTGTTGGAATTATTCAACAGAAAATGAATTATCTTCCATCAGGATAATGTAAGACCACATATTTCTTTGATGACCAGGCAAAAACTGTTACAGCTTGGCTTGGAAGTTCTGACGCAACTGCCATATTCACCAGACACTGCTCCTTTGGGTTTCTGTTTATTTTGTTTTTTACAAAATTCTCTTAATGGAAAAAGATTTAATTCCCAGGAAGACTGTAAAAGGCACCTGAAATCGTTCTTTGCTCAAAAAGATATAACGTTTTAGGAAGATGGAATTATCGGTTTCCTGAAAAATGGCAGGAGATAGTGGAACAGAATTTTGAATACGTTGTTCAACAAAGTTCTTGGTGAAAATGAAAAATGTGTCTTTTACTTAAAAACTGAAAGAACTTTTTGGTTGGGCAACCCAGTACTAAGGCTTTATTGTCTTTGAATGTAAGATTTTGGCTTATGTTAAAACTGTTGTCTGCTTGTCTTACTGGAGAGAGTAGATCTGTGTATTTTTCTTTTAGGTTAGCCATAAATGTAGCATTTTGTCAAGATGGCTTTTTAACATGCTAACAATAAAAGTAAAGCTTGTGTTAAGAAAAACTGGCATGACTTGTATTTCTAATTAAGGCTTTTTTTCTTTCAGGAAGGCACCAAAGTAGTTCTGCCCATATTTTTGGGGAAAATGATTAGTTATATTGAAAACTACGATCCCACCGATTCTGCCGCTTTGCACGAAGCCTATGGCTACGCGGCGGGGCTGAGCGCCTGCGTGCTCCTGTGGGCCGTTCTGCACCCCTTGTGCTTCTACCACATGCAGCGTGTGGGGATGAGGCTGAGAGTAGCCGTGTGCCATATGATCTACCGCAAGGTGAGTGTCACTCGGTACCACGGTGTGTACCTCCCCTAGAGGATCAGGAACATTTTGAGAAAGTTCTCTGTAAATTAAACATCTTGTAACTGGGATCATTTACACCTTCCTAAAGAAGCTTGCTATTTGCATCAGGCCAATTTTGTTTTCATCATTTAAGCAAACTTTACCAGTAAATAATGAAAAGTTTTGTATTGAGATCGGGTCAGGGCTGCCTTTGATAAATTTTATCTGCAGGTTGTTGTGTAATATCCACACAGCTTGCAATGGAATTTAATTAAAAAGTAAGTATAAAAAGTATCAAATTTGTTTTCAGTGTTTTCATGCCTTAATCTTGTAGCTGTATTTGTGGCAATTTTGTTGTTCATTAAGGCCATCTTTTACATCAAATTTGTATTTAAAAGTAAACTTCATTGTTTGGATTTATAAAATTAAATCTAGGAGCACAAAATGTATTTGAGAAAGGGAATGATTAAATGTTTAAATGACTCATCTAGTCATATTGAATGTAATTGTGTGAACTAAAGAAAAATATAAATGGAATCCATGCCAAACATAGATTCTCTTGCTATATTCTATAGCTATGATTGTTTATAATGGTATTAAAAATAGAGCTGAATATTGGGATGAAACTTGAAATCTTATGCAGTTTTTAGTAATTTTGGTGAGAATTTGTTGCTATTCATTCAAGTTATTTTCTTAATTCAATATTTCCTTTTTATTTAGTATGCATTTTTTTTAATTTTATTTTATTTTTAAACTTAACATAACTGTATTAGATTTGCCAAATATCAAAATGAATCCGCCACAGGTATACATGTGTTCCCCATCCTGAACCCTCCTCCCTCCTCCCTCCCCATTCCATCCCTCTGGGTCGTCCCAGTGCACCAGCCCCAAGCATCCAGTATCGTGCATCGAACCTGGACTGGCAACTCGTTTCATACATGATATTTTACATGTTTCAATGCCATTCTCCCAAATCTTCCCACCCTCTCCCTCTCCCACAGAGTCCATAAGACTGTTCTATACATCAGTGTCTCTTTTGCTGTCTCGTACACAGGGTTATTGTTACCATCTTTCTAAATTCCATATATATGCGTTAGTATACTGTATTGGTGTTTTTCTTTCTGGCTTACTTCACTCTGTATAATAGGCTCCAGTTTCATCCACCTCATTAGAACTGATTCAAATGTATTCTTTTTAATGGCTGAGTAATACTCCATTGTATATATGTACCACAGCTTTCTTATCCATTCATCTGCTGATGGACATCTAGGTTGCTTCCATGTCCTGGCTATTATAAACAGTGCTGCGATGAACATTGGGGTACTCGTGTCTCTTTCCCTTCTGGTTTTCTCAGTGTGTATGCCCAGCAGTGGGATTGCTGGATCATAAGGCATGTCTATTTCCAGTTTTTTAAGGAATCTCCACACTGTTCTCCATAGTGGCTGTACTAGTTTGCATTCCCACCAACAGTGTAAGAGGGTTCCCCTTTCTCCACACCCTCTCCAGCATTTATTACTTGTAGACTTTTGGATCGCAGCCATTCTGACTGGTGTGAAATGGTACCTCATAGTGGTTTTGATTTGCATTTCTCTGATAATGAGTGATGTTGAGCATCTTTTCATGTGTTTGTTAGCCATCTGTATGTCTTCTTTGGAGAAATGTCTATTTAGTTCTTTGGCCCATTTTTTGATTGGGTCATTTATTTTTCTGGAGTTAAGCTGTAGGAGTTGCTTGTATATTCTCGAGATTAGTTGTTTGTCAGTTGCTTCATTTGCTATTATCTTCTCCCATTCTGAAGGCTGTCTTTTCACCTTGCTAATAGTTTCCTTTGATGTGCAGAAGCTTTTAAGGTTAATTAGGTGCCATTTGTTTATTTTTGCTTTTATTTCCAATATTCTGGGAGGTGGGTCATAGAGGATCCTGCTGTGATGTATGTCAGAGAGTGTTTTGCCTATGTTCTCCTCTAGGAGTTTTATAGTTTCTGGTCTTACGTTTAGATCTTTAATCCATTTTGAGTTTATTTTTGTGTATGGTGTTAGAAAGTGTTCTAGTTTCATTCTTTTACAAGTGGTTGACCAGAGTTCCCAGCACCACTTGTTAAAGAGATTGTCTTTAATCCATTGTATATTCTTGCCTCCTTTGTCGAAGATAAGGTGTCCATATGTGCGTGGATTTATCTCTGGGCTTTCTATTTTGTTCCATTGATCTATATTTCTGTCTTTGTGCCAGTACCATACTGTCTTGATAACTGTGGCTTTGTAGTAGAGCCTGAAGTCAGGTAGGTTGATTCCTCCAGTTCCATTCTTCTTTCTCAAGATCGCTTTGGCTATTCGAGGTTTTTTGTTTGATGGTCACTACATAATGATCAAAGGATCAATCCAAGAAGAAGATATAACAATTATAAATATATATGCACCCAACACGGGAGCACCGCAGTATGTAAGACAAATGCTAACAAGTATGAAAGAAGAAATTAACAATAACACAATAATAGTGGGAGACTTTAATACCCCACTCACACCTATGGATAGATCAACTAAACAGAAAATTAACAAGGAAACACAAACTTTAAACGATACAATAGACCAGTTAGACCTAATTGATATCTATAGGACATTTCATCCCAAAACAATGAATTTCACCTTCTTCTCAAGCGCACATGGAACCTTCTCCAGGATAGATCACATCCTGGGCCATAAAGCTAGCCTTGGTAAATTCAAAAAAATAGAAATCATTCCAAGCATCTTTTCTGACCACAATGCAGTAAGATTAGATCTCAATTACAGGAGAAAAACTATTAAAAAATCCAACATATGGAGGCTGAACAACACGCTGCTGAATAACCAACAAATCACAGAAGAAATCAAAAAAGAAATCAAAATTTGCATAGAAACGAATGAAAATGAAAACACAACAACCCAAAACCTGTGGGACACGGTAAAAGCAGTCCTAAGAGGAAAGTTCATAGCAATACAGGCACACCTCAAGAAACAAGAAAAAAGTCAAATAAATAACCTAACTCTACACCTAAAGCAACTAGAAAAGGAAGAAATGAAGAACCCCAGGGTTAGTAGAAGGAAAGAAATATTTAGTATGCATTTTAGCACTTTTAATAAGACCTGATTTGGTATGTTGAGTGATTTTGTGTTGAGAAATGCCACAGAATTATTCTATAGTTTACCCTAGTCTTAACTAGTTTAAAAGAAATATGGATTTTAGCAGCTTTTACAAAGGAATTGCCACAGTGTTAAGAGCTGAAGGGCTCATTATAAATTTAACCCTGCATATCTCTTTGCCCTGGGCTGTTTCCTTTTTCCTAGAAAAAATTTTTTTATTTAGCTGTATTTTATTGTTGAAATTTGATGAGAGAATAGATCTTAAGTGTTCTCATCACACACACGAAAGGATAACTATGTGCAATGATGGGTTTGTTCATTTGTTTTCCTACTGTAACCATTTCCCAATGTTTATTTACATCAAAACATCACACTGCACATATTAAATATATTTAATTTTATTACAAATGAATAAAATCCTCAATGAGAGCTAAAACCAGGTGATTTAAATGAAAATTATTGCTTCTTTTACTATTTGTTACTTATCTAGAGCTCCTATTTCTTGGGAATACCTTACTGGGGAAAATGTAGAATGTCTTCTCCCATCTTTAAATCTCAGGACTGTGTGGACTCAGGACCCTGACCTCTCACTGTCTGTGTTTGGCACATAAGCCCGGTTTCTCCTTGGGTAACATACCTTCTAGTTAAGGGCCTTCATTGTCAGCCTTCATCATTTTTGTTATTCTCTGGCACTTTCTGCCATTTAGTAGACAAATACTCAAATTTCCCCACAAATTAGCTAGATTTTTATCTTTCCAGATCATACTTAGCTCCCATGAGTATGCAGGAAATTTCACCAGAACTGCACTGTGAAAAACCTTAAGTTAGATTTGAGATGATGGTTTAGTCAAAAAAAAACCTTGTTCTTTGCCACATAGCTGAGCCACTGTCCACCTGGTTTTTTTTCCTCTTCCCACTAACACTTAGGAATGTCTCCTTTGGGGAATCTGATCTGACCTTGTATGTTGCTTATGGGAATGTAAACATCTCCCAAAGCGTTCATTTACTGGCTTAATTAGCCTAAAACAATTGTTTCTTTACAAAGTCAGAAACTGTATACATAACCTGAAATTCCAGAAACATGGGAATTTCCTCGTGCACAGCCTTACATGTAGATTTCTACTGAGATGCAGAAATAAGACACTTCTTGCAGGTCACAGCTGGACCAATTCCTTAGGGTAAACCTGGTGCTGCCGAGCAGCTCTGAAAGGCCCCTGTGAACGTCTGTGGTTCATGCAGAGGCCCTGCCTCCTGATGCCTGGTCCTGAGAAGAAATCAGGTCGGGTGTTGGAAATGGAATGGCTGCTAAGTTCAAAGTCATAGTTTGTAATTTTGAACAGGTATCATGTATAGTGGAGAAGGAAATGGCAACCCACTCTAGTATTCTTGCTTGGAGAATTCCATGGACAGAGGAGCCTGGAGGGCTATAATCCATAGGGTCACAAAGAATCAAACGTGACTGAGTGACTAGTACACACATCATATATAAGATGACTTGTCATTTATTTACCTTTCTGCAGCTTTGATAAAATTGCTTTTGGCTTTGGTTCATTCATTTAAAAAAATTGTGGTAAAATATACACAACATAAAATTTACCATTTTAACTATTTTTTTGTTTTGTTTTTTAATTTAATTTTTTAACTTTACAATATTGTATTGGTTTTGCCATATATCAAAATGAATCCGCCACAGGTATAAATGTGTTCCCCATCCTAAACCCTCCTCCCACCTCCCGTTTGGTGACATTAAGTACATTCACATTCTTGTGCAGCCATCACCACTGTGCATCTCCAGAATTTTTTCTTCTTCCCATACTGAACCTCTGCACTCATTAAACACTAACTCCCCAGTCCCCTCCTCTTAGTCATCACCCTTCTACTGCTTCTTTCTATGAATTTGACTCCTCTAGGTCCCTCATATAAGTGAAATCATACAATGTTTGTCATTTTGTTTATGCCATGTAAGTAAAATGTCTTTAAGATTCATCTGTCTTGGAGCAGATGTCAGAATTTAAGTCCTTTTTAAAGATCGAATCATATTCCTTTACATGTATATACAACTTTGTGTGTATCCATTCATCTGTTAGTGGACATTTGAGTTATTTCTACCTTTTGACTATTGTACATAGTGCTGCTATGAACATGGTGCACAAATAATCAGTTCAAGTTTATGCTTTAATTTGAGTACATTCTCAGAAGTGAAATTGCTATACTATATGTTAATTTCATGTTTGGTCTTTTGAGGAACTGCCATGGTCTCTTCTATTGTGGCTATATCAATTTTAACTTGAGGACTAAATGGAACATTTTTATGAACCATGACATTTTGTTTGGATCGATGGCTACAGCTGGTGGTCTGTTGAAACAGCTCAAGGTGGTCTGTTCTGGTTCCTCAGATCTCTAGGGAATTTTTGAGAGCCTTTTATCAAATGAAGGAATCATACAGCATAGGCTGTGCTTTTTGTCAAGTCAGCAGACTGGCATTAAGAACACAGGTTCCTCACAGGATTAGTGTTTTGAATATTATACTGGTTAGTTTTAGAATGAGGAAATTAAAACCAAAGTGTTTAAATGATGTCACACCTCATATTAATGACTGACCAGATTTATAGTTCAAGTCCCCTAATCGCTTTCCTTGAGGCAGCCTCTCCACTCTCATCTTGTTGTTGTTCAGGCAGTCAGTCCTGTCCAGCTCTTTATGACCCGGTGGACTGCAGCACACCACCCTTCCCTGTCCTTCAGTATCTCCTGGAGTTTGCTCAAACTCATGTCCATTGAGTCAGGGATGCCATTCAACCGTCTCATCCTCTGTTGTTCCCTCTTCTTCCTGCCCTCAATCTTTCCCAGCATCAGGGTCTTTTCCAGTTTGTCAACTCTTGGCATCAGTTGGCCAAAGTATTAGAGCTTCAGCTTCAGTATCTGTCCTTCCAGTGAATATTCAGGGTTGATTTTCTTTAGGATTGAGTGGTTGGATCTCCCAGCTATCCAAGGGACTCTCAAGAGTCTTCTCCAGCACCACATTTCAAAAGCATCAATTCTTTGGTGCTCACCCTTCTTTATGGTCCAGCTCTCACATCTGTACATGACAACTGGAAAAACCATAGCTTTGACTATATGGACCTTTGTCAGCATAATGATATCTGCTTTTTAATATGCTGTCTAGTTTTTGGCTCAAAATTACTTTAGTTGACCCGTAAGTCTAAGTCTATATTCCTTTATCCTTCGGGCAGGTCTAAGTTCACTGAGAAACAGGGTGGAGGGTTTTGCGTCTACCTCCTGCTCCTCCTTTTGCTGTCCTTGAAGGCAGGGCTGCTGCCATATTTAATCATCTAAGGATGAACATGGGTCCCTAGAGCCCTGATTTCAGGCATCATTCTGCTCATCCTGACACCACACAAGACCCCGTGAAAATGCACTCCTTTTTGCTATGTTCTCAGACTACTTGGTATCACTGTAGAAATCCTATTCTCTGTATGTTTCTCTCATTTCAGTCACTTCGCCTGAGTAGCTCAGCCATGGGAAAGACCACCACAGGCCAGATAGTCAACCTCCTGTCCAACGATATGAACAGATTTGATCAGGTGAGCTGCCCCTGAAGGATCCCCTTCCATTTCCCCTCCTTCTCACTGTGTTTAGCTCATTGGGATGCCAGGTGCCAGGGTTTGGTGTCAGCGAGGGTTCTATCGAGGACATAAGACAAAGGTTCTCTTTATCCAATGCTCATTTCCTCTGTGTGCAGCTTGGATGTGATAATATGTGTTGTCCTATAGATGAGGGTTTGGTTTTTCTGACAAGGTCTGCAACATACTTCAGTAATGGACAGGCAGCAGTGTTCTTGCCCAGCTTGGTTAGGGTTCCTGGGGTCCTCCTGCAGTGGTCCTTCTTGGCACATGGTGTTGGTGTTGCTGGACTGTCTTCCTCCTCCTCTGGATGATGAAGGCTTGGTGGGCAGGGATTGTTCTTTTTCTGCACCAAGTTCAGTGCCTGCTGCATAGGGAGCCTTTGAGGAATAATGCCAAGTGTGTGGTCCCCGGCCAGACACAGCCTCCCCTCTGCTGTCCCATCGTACCCGTTTTATACTTACCTTATGAACAGATCATGTTACCCATGCCATTGTAGCTGTTGGCCAGATCTATATAGACAACTTCTCTTTCCTGGCCTTTAAGTTTGGGGGCTTCCCTTGTGGCTAAGGTGATAAAGAGCCCACCTGCACCACAGGAGGCCTGGTTTCTATCTCTGGGTCAGGAAGAGTCCCTATAGAAGGAAATGGCACCCCACTCCAGTATCCTTGCCTGGGGAATTCCATGGACAGGGGAGCCTGGTGGGCTACAATCCATGGGATCGCAAAGAGTCAGACAGAACTAAGCAACTAACACTTTCACTTTTCTTTCAATTATTCATTCATCAAACATAACGTAAGGCCTCTACTTAATTTGAAAGATGAATAAGTCTTAATTTCTGCCCTGGAAAGGCCACAGCCTGTCTGGAAGGTAAATACACAAGTAGATATAGGAGAGTGTGGTAGGTACCATACTATAGGCTCTTCTGGGGAGATTGGGGCTCAATTTTGGGACAGAGAGAGTTTGGGGAAGCCCTGAGCTCATCTGTGTTGTGGACAAATATCCATTTCTTCCATCAGTGCGGCTGGTTGGGTTCTCTTTGGCTATACCTGAGGCCAGCCCTGTGCTGCCCCGGAACAGTGTCATCTGGGGCGAATGCTTAGATTTCTGCTTCAGCAGGTTTAATATACACTGAGATCATTTCTGTTTAGGCTCCTTCCATTCCTTCAGAGCAGATTGTTTCTACACTGTCTCCTTACTGGTTTTATTGTATACAGTCCTAAGAAGGCTTTGCCTTTCTCTTTTAAGGTAACGATGTTCTTGCACTATCTGTGGGTGGGGCCACTGCAGGCTATTGCAGTGACTGCCCTGCTCTGGATGGAAATTGGAATATCATGTCTTGCTGGGATGGTGGTTCTCGTTATTCTTCTGCTTCTACAAAGCTGCGTTGGAAATTCATTTTCATCACTCAGGTAAGAGAAACACTGATTTAAAAAACAGGTGATATGTGCTTGGTAGCATTCACCATTTGCTTAATGCTTCTGTTCAAAAACAAAACCAGTGCCTTTTCTAGTCTCTTCTTTGCATGTGTTTTAGACTCTTCAGTCTTAGCCAGTGGAGGCTACAGCCCTAAGCTGCAGGCTGATTTTGAAGAGAGAAAGGTGACAACGCTCATTGGCTCCTCCCTGCACCATACCTGAATAAGTGGAGTGTCTTTGAGCAGAAGATATCTATATTGAAATTATTTAAGCATTATTAAATAGTAATAATCCTATAGGCTCAATTTTAGCTGCATGTATTTTTGTTATGATTGTAGTAGAGCAATTTTCAGGTATCTATGTTCATGTCTTGTTTTCAATTCAGTGTTTCCATTAACTTATAAGAGCCTCAAGAACAAAGTCAGTCTTAATTAACTATGTCTTTATACAGCCCCACAGTCCCAGCACAGAGAAGGCAATGGCACCCCACTCCAGTACTCTTGCCTGGAAAATCCCATGGATGCAGGAGCCTGGTAGGCTGCAGTCCATGGGGTCACTAAAAGTCGGATAGGACTGAGCTACTTCACTTTCACTTTTCACTTTCACACATTGGAGAAGGAAATGGCAACCCACTCCAGTGTTCTTGCCTGGAGAATCCCAGGGATGGGGCAGCCTGATGGGCTGCCATCTATGGGGTTGCACAGAGTCAGACACGACTGAAGTGACTTAGCAGCAGCAGCAGCAGCACAGTCCCGGTAGCGTATGTGATAGAACAGTGGCTGATAATGAAGGGCCTAATGGCGATGAGATAGACCTGAAGCAGGTCCCAGAAGGTTGGAGGTGGGTCATTGTCCAGGTTGTCAGGTGATGGAGGTATTGTGCTGTTTGAAGCTTTTTTCCCTTCAGTTTTTTGTTTTTTTTTTTCTTCTTCTTTTTTGTGATTTTACATGTGATAGTTTTGTTTATTTGAAATTTCTTTCCTGTCTTGCTGTGGAGAGATGTTCCTTACCCTTCGAGGCCCTGTTCCAGTGCTGCCAGGTCTCTGAAGCTTTTGCTCTCCTTTCCCAGTGGAATTAACAGCCCAATCTTTTCTGCTCCCCAGCACTTCGCTCCTATTTTATCACAGCACAGACACTGTCTTCCCATTAGATTCAGTGTCTTTTGCCTTCCCTGCCCAACTGCGACCTCCTTGGGTGGAGAGTTTTTACCTGACTACTTTGGGTCTTCCTCAGCCAGTACTGTGAGTTCTCCAAGTTACTCCTTGAATTAGGCTGAATGGTTGACTTCCTAGAAGTCTTTTTCTCCATTTGCACTTCGAGAAGGACCTGCCTGTGATGTCAGCACAGAAGAGCTGTAAGGAATCATGGATCCCTGGTCCCTCCCTGTGCCCCCTACTGCTGCTGCTACAGAAAGTTGGGGTGTGGTCACTGAGGCTCATCTCTCCTATCTGTCCCCTCAGGAGTAAGACTGCAGCTCTCACAGACAACAGGATCAGGACCATGAGTGAAGTCGTAACTGGCATCAGAACAGTAAAAATGAATGCTTGGGAAAAGTCATTTATAGACCTTATTACCAGACTGAGAAGGTAAGTTTTTGTACATATCACACCATATTTTTGTACTTTCCTCCCTATTTTTACTGACGGAAATCAGAAGTCTTAACAAGTTTTCACATGAAGATGAACTTGAATACTGTGAACTCCATACCTCATATGTGGCAGGAGGGTTAAGTGGAAGAGGGGGGTTGTCATTTTAACCTGCTGTTCCATTTATGATCTTCTTAAAGGAAAAATTATATATGCTTCTGAAGATAGATAGTGAATAAACACATGAAAAATGTTCAACATCATTCTTTATTAGAGAAATGCAGATCAAAACTACAATGAAGTATCACTTCACACTGGTAGGAATGGCCATCAAGAAAACATCTACAAACAATACCCTTCTGCTCTGTTTGTTGGAGTGTAAATTGGCAAAGCTATTATGGAAAATAGGCTGGAGATTCCTTAGAATGCTAGGAATAAATCTACCATATGACCCAGCCATCCCTGTACTGGGCATATGCCCTGAGAAAGCCAGAATTCAAAAAGACACATGCACCTCAATGCTCATTGCAGCACTATTTACAATAGCCAGGACATGTGCTTCCAGAGGGCCATTACAATAGGCAGGCCATGGTGCCCACCTCTGTCTGATGTCTCAGTGCCTCACAATTTTGGGATGTCTTATTCTCTTCCCCCACAAGTTCATGAGCTCCTGGAGGGGACAAACTGTGTCTTTCTGTCATCAGTGGGGAGCCTGGCCCAGGACTTGTGGTTATGAATACTTGTTGAAAGAATGTTCAAACCCAGTCCAGTTGACCCACAGTGTTTATTTATTTATTTGTTTTATTTTGTTTTTATTTATTTATTTACTTTTTTATTTTTTAACTTTACAATATTGTATTGGTTTTGCCATATATCAAAATGAATCCACCACAGGTATACATGTGTTCCCCATCCTGAACCCTCCTCCCTCCTCCCTCCCCATACCATCCCTCTGGGTCATCCTAGTGCACCAGCCCCAAGCATCCAGTATCGTGCTTTGAACCTGGGCTGGCGACTCATTTCATATATGATATTATACATGTTTCAATGCCATTCTCCCAAATCATCCCACCCTCTCCATCTCCCAGAGTCCAAAAGACTGTTCTATACATCAGTGTCTCTTTTGCTGTCTTGTATACAGGGTTATTGTTACCATCTTTCTAAATTCCATATATATGCTTTAGTATACTATATTGGTGTTTTTCTTTCTGGCTTACTTCATGTTGGTGGGAATGCAAACTAGTACAGCCTCTATGGAGAACAGTGTGGAGATTCCTTAAAAAACTGGAAATAGAACTGCCTTATGATCCAGCAATCCCACTGCTGGGCATACACACTGAGGAAACCAGAATTGAAAGAGACACGTGTACCCCAGTGTTCATCGCAGCACTGTTTATAATAGCCAGGACATGGAAGCAACCCGCAGTGTTTAAAAGGGTGACGCTAAGCCTCTGCTTAGTTGGAAGAGTGAAGTGATGATGAAGTGTGTGGTCCTGGTTTTGGGATGAAGCCCTGGATATGCACTGTGTAGTACCTCAATGTGAAGACTTGAATATCCATGCTTCTTTTAAAACCTCTTTCTTACTCTCCTTTCAGGGAGGAAATTTCCAAGATTCTGAAAAGTTCCTACCTTAGGGGCATGAATTTGACAACATTTTTCACTGTCAGCAAAATTATGATTTTTGTCACCTTCATCACCAATGAATTCCTTGACAACCTGATCACAGCCAGCCAAGTGTTTGTGGTGGTGATGCTGTTCGAGGCTCTGAGGTTCTCGAGCACCCTCTACTTCCCCATGGCGATCGAGAAGGTGTCAGAGGCTGTTGTCAGCATCCGAAGAATCAAGGTTTTGTGATAAATAATTTTTTTTTCAATTGTAGGTGGATTTTTTAATAAAATGCCTCCTTTTTTTGTTATCACTGTGTTCCAATTAGGTGATATTTAACTCTCTCGGTGTGAATGCTGGCAGTCTTCCCAGAATGTTGTAGGTATTTTTTTCTCTTATTAGGTAGAGTGTATTTAGTTCAGTTCAGTTCAGTCGCTCAGTAGTGTCCGACGCTTTGTGACCCCATGAACTGCAGCACGCCAGGCCTCCCTGTCCTTCACCAACTCCAAGAGTCCCCCAAACCCATGTCCATTGAGTCGCTGATGCCATCCAACCATCTCATCCTCTGTCTTCCCCTTCTGCTCCTGCCCTCAATCTTTCCCAGCATCAGGGACTTTTCAAATGAGTCAGCTCTTTGTATCGGGTGGCCAAAGTATTGGAGTTTCAGCTTCAACATCAGTGCTTCCAATGAACACCCAGGACTGATCTCCTTTAGGATGGACTGGTTGGATCTCCTTGCAGTCCAAGGGACTCTCAAGAGTCTTCTCCAACACCACAGTTCAAAAGCATCAATTCTCTGTGCTCAGCTTTCTTTGTAGTCCAACACTCTCATCCGTACATGACTACTGGAAAAACCAGAGCCTTGACTAGACAGACCTTTGTTGGCAAAGTAATGTCTCTGCTTCTAAATATGCTATCTAGGTTGGTCATAACTTTCCTTCCAAGGAGCAAGTGTCTTTTAATTTTATGGCTGCAATCACCGTCTGCAGTGATTTTGGAGCACAGAAAAATAAAGTCAGCTTCAGTTTCCACTGTTTCCCCATCTATTTGCCATGAATTGATTGAACCGAATGCCATGATCTTAGTTTTCTGAATGTTGAGCTTTAAGCCAACTTTTTCACTCTCCTCTTTCACTTTCATCAAGTGGCTCTTTAGTCCTTCTTCACCTTCTGCCATAAGGGTGGTGTCATCTGCATATCTGAGGTTATTGATATTTCTCCCAGCAATCTTGATTCCAGCATGTGCTTCCTCCAGCCCAGAGTTTCTCATGATGTACTCTGCATATAAGTTAAGTAAGCAGGGTGACAATATACAGCCTTGATGTACTCCTTTTCCTATTTGGAACCAGTCTGTTGTTCCATGTCCAGTTCTAACTATTGCTTCCTGACCTGCATATAGGTTTCTCAAGAGGCAGGTCAGGTGGTCTGGTATTCCCATCTCTTTCAGAATTTTCCACAGTTTATTGTGATCCACACTGTCAAAGGCTTTGGCATAGTCAATAGCAGAAATAGATGTTTTTCTGGAACTCTCTTGCTTTTTTAATGATCCAGCGGATATTGGCAATTTGATCCCTCATTCCTCTGCCTTTTCTAAAACCAGCTTGAACATCTGGAAGTTCACATATTGCTGAAGCCTGGCTTGGAGAATTTTGAGCATTACTTTACTAGCGTGTGAGATGAGTGCAATTGTGCAGTAGTTTGAGCATTCTTTGGCATTGCCTTTCTTTGGGATTGGAATGAAATCTGTCTTTATCCAGTCCTGTAGCCACTGCTGAGTTCTCCAAATTTGCTGACATACTGAGTGCAGCACTTTCCCAGCATCATCTTTCAGGATTTGAAATAGCTCAACTGGAATTCCATCACCTCCACTAGCTTTGTTCATAGTGATGCTTCCTAAGGCCTACCTGACTACACATTCCAGAATGTCTGGGTCTATGTGAGTGTGAGTGATTACACCTTCATGATTATCTGGGTCGTAAAGATCTTTTTTGTATAGTTTTTTGGTGTATTCTTGCCACCTCTTTTTAATATTGTCTGCTTCTGTTAGGTCCATACCATTTCTGTCCTTTATTGAGCCCATCTTTGCATGAAATGTTCCTTTGGCATCTCTAATTTTCTTGAATAGAGCTCCAGTCTTTCTCATTCTGTTGTTTTCCTCTATTTCTTTGCATTCATCACTGAGAAAGGCTTTCTTATCTCTCCTTGCTATTGTTTGGAACTCTGCATTCAGATACTTGTATATTTGCTTTTCTCCTTTGCATTTTGCCTCTCTTCTTTTCATAGATATTTGTAAGGCCTCCTCAGATAGCCATTTTGCTTTTTTGCATTTCTTTTTCTTGGGGATGGTTTTGCTCCCTGTCTCCTCTACAATGTCATGAACCTCCATCCATAGTTCATCAGGCACTCTGTCTATCAGATCTAGTCCCTTAAATCTATTTCTCACTTCCACTGTATAGTCATAAGGGACTTGATTTAGGTCATACCTAAATGGTCTAGTGGTTTTCCCCACTTTCTTCAATTTAAGTCTGAATTTGGCAATAAGGAGTTCAAAGTCTGAGCTACAGTCAGCTCCCGGTCTTGTTTTTGCTTGTATAGAGCTTCTCTGTCTTTGGCTGCAAAGGACATGATCAGTCTGATCTCGGTGTTGACCATCTGGTGATGTCCATGTGTAGATGTGCATTTCAGAAATCATAAGATTGGTTCTCATGTAGAGGCAGTAGTATATATAAGTAGCAGTAGCACAGGGCTCTAGTGTAGTGATGCCTGCAGAGTGATTAAAATGTCTAAAAGCAGGAGAAGCAAACAGATTGCATCTCCTGTGCTAACTCCAGTGACTAGGCAATGACTGTGCACAGTCCTGGGGTATAAGATTCCTCTCTGGACCGGGAGAGGAGAAATTTGCTGAAAGCTCCCTGCTCCTTGAACAGGAAGAGTGGCCTCAGATTCACTTCTCTGTGTTCGAAATTACTTCTTTCCTCCACAGTTGTTTTGCTTGTTGGTGTCTGAGCCTGGCTTTTGGATCTGCCTTTTTGACACAGTCCCTTTTTCATTTACTGCTTAATCCTCTCTCTCTAGTTGTCCCTCTTCTTTTCAGATTTGTAATTCCCACCATTATGTGAACTAAGAACTTCCACATAAACAATCTGGATTTAGAAAAGGCATAGGAACCAGAGATCAAATTGCCAGCATCCACTAGATCATCGAAAAAGCAAGAGAATTCCAGAAAAAGCAACATATACTTCTGCTTCATTGAATCTGCTGAAGCCTTTGACTCTATTGGATCACAAAAAACTGTGGAAAATTCTTCAAGAGATGGGACTATCAAGCCACCTTACCTGCCTCCTGAGAAACCTCTATACAGGTCAAGAAGCATACATAGTTAGAACTGGACATGGAGCAGTGGACTTTTTCCAAATTGGGAAAGGAGTATGTCAAGGCTGTATATTGTCACCCTGATTATTTAATTTATATGCAGAGTACATCATGAGAAACTCTAGGTTGGATAAAGCACATGCTGGAATCAAGATTGCTAGGAGAAATATCAATAACCTCAGATATGCAGACGACACCACCCTTATGGCAGAAAGTGAAGAGGAACTAAAGAGCTTCTTGATGAAGGTGAAAGAGGAAAGTGAAAAAGCTGGCTTAAAACTCAACATTCAGAAAATGAAGATCATGGCATCCAGTCCCATCACTTCATGGGAAATAGATGGGGAAACAATGGAAACAGTGACAGACTTCATATTTTTGGGGGCTCCAAAATCACTGCAGACGGTGATTGCAGGCATGAAATTAAAAGACGCTTTCTCCTTGGAAGAAAAGCAAAGACCAATCTAGACAGTATATGAAAAAGCAGAGACATTACTTTGCCAGCAAAGTTCCATGTAGTCAAATCTATGCTTTTTCCAGTAGTCATGTATGGATGTCAGAGTTGGACCATAAAGAGGGCTGAGCACTGAAGAATTGATACTTTTGAACTGTGGTGTTGGAGAAGACCCTTGAGAGTCCCTTCAACAGCAAGGAGATCAAACCAGTCAATCCTAAAGGAAATCAACCTTGAATTTTCATTGGAAGGTATGATGCTGAAGTTCTAATACTTTGGCCACCTAATGCCAAGAGCTGACTCATTGGGAAAAACCCTGATGCTGGGAAAGATTGAAGGCAGGAGGAGAACGGGATTACAGAGGATAAGATTGTTAGATGGCATCACTGACTCAATCAACATGAATTTGAGCAAACTCTTGGAGATAATGAAGGACAGGAGAGCCTGGAGTGCTGCAGTCCATGGGATTGCAAAGTGTCGGACACGACTTAGAGACTGAACAACAACAAGTACACTATATTATATGATTATATTGATACATACCATGAGGCGTAATAGTAGTATATATTATTCCATATGTTATTAATATGTTCTGATGTGAACTAATACTTTAAATACAGTTAACAAGACAGTATTTAAACTGTTCAAATTTTACAAACCCCAGGAAAGCAGTTTTTTTGTTTTTGCTTCCTGCAGTTTAAGAATCTGTTTTTTCCCTCTTTTCTATAGAATTTTTTATTGCTTGATGAAATAACACAGCTCAACCCTCAGCTGCCATCAGATGGTGAAAGGATAGTGGACGTGAAAGATTTCACTGCTTCTTGGGATGAGGTAACAAATCCTCCATTCCAAGATCCTGACTGCTAACAGACAACTGTTAAAGATTTATTGGAGAATTTTTAGATTTTACCCATGGTGTAAAATGTGTCTTACTCATTTACTGAAAGTATGTTATAATAATTCTCAAAATTGGGATTAAGATTTGTATCTAATGGAGATTAAGTATAAAATCAACCTCAGATGTTTGACGTGTTGCTCTCTATCTCATTTTCAAGAGAGTTTTCAAAGTATTAGTACACTTTGAATTTAAAGTATATACATTTGTAGTGTTAGCATTTATAGAATTGGAGAGACAAAATGTTACAGTGTGATATGGGTTATCTAACAAATACACAACCAGTTGTTAAACAGGCTTTGGGAAATCAGCGTACATTTTTTGCCTTGATTATCAGACCACTGTATTATTCATAGAGTGAGGCCATGATCTGGATCTTGGCTGTGTAGTAGGGTGGGGTCTCCTGCTTCCTGAGCTTCTGGATGGTTCTGGATACTTTGGTGGCAGCCAGGGGCTGGGAGGAGATAGTAGGTGGGCACATGAGCACCAGTGATTCCCAGTTAAAGGATTATACTGTGTGGAAGCAGACAGGAAGAACTGTGATTTCCAACACTTGGTTTATTTGTTAGGTTCAGGCAAACAGAAAAAACAAAACAAAACAAACAAACAAACAAAAAAAACAGGGTCTGGTCTCAAGAAATTGTCAGTATCACACACACAGTGCAGCCCCTTTACCAACTGAAATGTTCCCCCAGCCCCTGGTTCCTTGATCTTCTGTGCACATCCTCCTGTATCAGTGTGGATTAGTCAGGAAAACAGAACCCTACCACGAGAGAGGGAGTTCCATGCAGGGAATTAGTTACGTAGATGATAAAAGAGGGAGGAAAAAGCAGAAAGGGAAAAAGAGTGATTCGTGAGACAACCCAGGGGTTATCAAAGGCAGGAAGCTGCTCCCATACCCAGGGCTGGAGGGACTCTTGGAGGAGGCACCTACACCAGAGGGTCCACTCTCTGGAGCTGAGCATAGGAGCCTGGCTGCTGTCAGAGTGGGGACCACAGAGCACATGTCCTGACTGTAGACTCACCCTGTATTTTGTGCCTGTGACTCTGTGGTGCCACCTGCAACATGTTCACCTGCTTCTGACTCAGCACCTGCTGTTCCCACCAACAACTAGTGGTTTGTTCCCATATACATGAAACCATGTCCCTGCGCATTCCGGACATGGAAACTCCCACAAGGTGTCTGATCTAACCTGAGAGCTTCTCCTACCTTAATACAGTGGATTTACCTCCTGCTTGGTGTTTCTCGTCATAATGCTCTTGAAACATTTGTAGAAAGCACTTGATACAATTCCATTATAAAGGCCACTCTATGTGATTGCTAACACTTACTTTGTATGACCCATTAGCAGATTTTTTTTGTTCCAAGTAAACATGTAGATTTATTTTAAATCAATTCAGTATATGATACAGATTGGCCCTGCAGTTTTTAATGAACTGAAATAAAAATATCTGTATACAGCAGTATCTGCTTGTACAACAAATATATGTAAGGTAAAATAAGGAATTTCAGTTGTACTAAAGTCTGTGTGAATAAATCAGATGAAAAATCTGAATCTACTTTTTCTATAGTAAAAAAAAAAACAAATTATTAAAAACTCAAGATACTAAACTGCTAAAGGAAGAGGGGAAAAAGCTGTGAGTTCTGCTGTAAGTCTTTTCTGGAAAAATCTAATTCCATATTATGATTCTGTTAGAGCAGAATTCAAAATTATAGAGATGAGAGGCTTCATAAGCTACATTTTCACAGAAATAGCTACAGTGTTAACATTGTGCGGCAAGGTTTCCTTGGAGAAGGAAATGGCAGCCACCTCAGTATTCATGCCTGGAGAATCCCATGGACAGAGCCTGGTGGGCTACAGCCTATAGGGTTGCAGAGTCGGACACGCCTGAAGTGACTTAGCTAAGCAACGCAAAGGTATTCCTATCTAGGTAAATGATAATTATGCTATTGTAGCTAATTTTTACCACTTTGGGAGAATGGGAATTCTAAATATTTTCAACTGAATGTTATTTCTTATGCTGCTGCTGCTGCTAAGTCGCCTCAGTCATGTACGACTCTTAGTGACCCCATGGACTGTAGCCCCCCAGGCTCCTCCATCCATGGGATTTTCCAGGCAAGAATACTGGAGTGGGGTGCCATTGCCTTCTCCAGTTATCTCTTATAGCACTCACCAAATACTAACAGCCATGGCACCATAATAACATTTTTTTGTGAGGTACCTAGACTGTTACTACTGAGGGAGACACAAAAATGTGAGGTAAGCGTACCTTTTCCCAGAAACTTTTAATGCCAGAGATATTAAACAATTAAGGCACTTGAAAACATTAGGAATATGTATAAACTTGCAAGTAAAAGAAACCATAGCTGTACCAGCAGGCAGTGAAGAAATAATAAATCTTCATTTTGTGAATCTTTAATTATCTAAAAGTAAGGAATTTTGGCTTAAGAAATGGTCAGAAGCAGCTTGTCATTTCTTATTATAAAATATTGAAAACCAAGTGCTGAATTCAGCCACTGTAGGCTAAAGAAACCAAAACAAAAAAGCCTTAATTACCTGGAGACTTAGTGAGCAAAAGCTCAGTAAAGCCCCTGAACTAATCCAGTGTGTCAAAGGCAGGGAAGAAGGATTTCTCTAAAGCTGAAAAAACTAGTGCTTCATAAGGAAACTAAATAAATGAAAGTATGCATGCTTATACCACAGGGATTTAAACGGAGAAAGGATAGAGAGGAAAGAAAATGTATGATCTGTTTACCCAGGGCAATCATCATTAAAAATCTACAATAATCTGATCAACTAAAAATTTTTTCTGAAATTGCACTGCTCCCATTTACTGTGTTAAAACTTAAAATGATTGTCTCATTAAAGAGTTAGTAAATGATTCTAAAATAACTTTTTTCTTATCTCATGGAAGTTGCTTTTTAAGATAGCTTGGTGGAAATCTTTTTAAGGTAGAACAGTGTTAGGATACTTTTTTGAAATACAAAGTAAAATATAATTAAATCAACTTTATACTTTTTAACAGTCATAAGAAAAATTCAGCATGGTTCTATAGATGAAGGTTTTTGACTTTGTATAAATCCTATAAGTTACTCAGACTTGAAATAAAGTAGGTAAGTTTTCAGTTAAATACTAACAGTATGGTATTTTAAAGCAGATTTTTTTATGGCCCACATCACAGTTACATCCTCAGACCAACTTTTCCCTTCTTTAATGTGAGATAGCAAATCACCAACATTTTATGTTAAGCCTAGTCTTTAAGGCATTGTTTTTAATTTCTAAATGATTCAAGGTGCTTTACAAGTATGAAAAATAATCTGTTATACTTTGCTATTTTTGTATCCTTTCCATTCATTTCTTTAAATCTGGAACATGGCATCTTTTTCTCCATGTAGAAAAAATAACTGTTATAATTATAGTACAAAATTTTACTCTAAGGATACTAAATTTTAAAATTTATTCCACTTTTGAAATGATAGCCTGCTGAGCTATCATTTACCTGGGGACTGCTGAGCAACTTTCACTGCAACTGCAAAAGGATCATGAGGTTGTCTGCACTGGACAGTGTTTTCCATCACTTACAGAGTTACATTTGGCATGTTAAGGAGAGAGAATCTAATCCCACAGCAGCAGCCATTTGAGGTAATAGAAAATAGCCCAGAAGGATTCATGCAGAATATTTTAAATATTCCCTTTGAGCAAAATGATTTAACTGATTTTTTTTCAAAGGTGATGCTTCTATATGCATCTTTTTAAAAACTTAAAGATTCTGGAATAGCATCTTCCATATGGGACATATTGAAAAATAATGTTTTGGTTTCAGTGAATTACACTTCAGTCCTTGTTAATTTTACAGGTCTATTTTCAGAGGATGGGGTTAGTGTTAGTCACTCAGTCATGTCCAACTCTGTGCAACCCCATGCACTGTAGCCCACCAGGCTCCTCTGTCCATGGAATTCTCCAGACAAGAATACTGGAATGGGTATCCATTCCCTTCTCTAGAGGATCATCCCCACCCAGGGATCAAACCTGGGTCTTGCACATTGCAGGCAGATTCTTTACTATCTGAGCCACCAGGGAAGCCCACAGAGTGTGGTAGTTTTGTGTTTTAGATTTGCAGAATTTACAGAGAAAAAAAAATTATAGCCTGCACACCCAAGACAAGGAGAATTCCTCCAAAGAACCTGGCTGCCTCAGAGGCAGACTTTGGCACAGGTTGTGAGGTCAGAGTTAGAGGGGTAGCTTTTACCTTTTGTTAAGTCCAAAAAGCAGTAGTATTAGCAACTTTAGCATCAAAACAGGAAACATAGCTTTTATGGTTTCCCAGATTTCTGGTGCTGCAGAGGTGCCCCTGAGGAGTGGCGGCACTGGGGCTCTCCTGGTGGTGCTCAGTAAAGCTGGGTTGTGGTCACGTCAGGGCCAGGCTGGTGCCCTGAGCTGGTCATCACACAGAGCATGGCCAGGCAGCCCGCGGCCCAGAGCAGCAGGTGGGGGAAAACAACGCGTCTTCCGTGCAGGTGTTCAAGTGGACCTGGGGCGCCCAATGCTGCATCTGTCCCTCTCTCCCCTGTGTCCCCCCTACCCCCAGTGTGTGCAGGTGTCCATTGAATTGCTTTTGTGCCAGCTATGCAGCATTTTAGAATGAACTATCTTGTTCTTTCGAGAGCTTAAAAACATGGTCACAGACTTCTGTGCAAATTGCATTATAGTACAGAACACCCTTTTCTGTTCTCCAGGCCTTGCTTGTAGAAGGACTGTGCCGCTTGCTGGGGTCATTAGTAATTAAGGCTGTCTGGGTTAGGTCATGGGTGAGAAAGCCTTGGAGGGAGAGGCAAAATGAGGACTTCAGCCTGGGAGGCAGCATCTCAGATAGCTCTGAGAGACTGCTCCAAAGTGGCAGTGGGGGAAGGTCAATATATAAGGTTTTGGTGAAGGGGGAGTTCAATACCATGAAGCACTCATTTTACAAAAGGGTTTTTCCTTAGTCATGAGGCTCTGATGTCACCATGCAGGGATTTAGTGCTTCTCTAGATATGAGGAGATGCAAGGATTGAGATCATAAAATCTGTTCCTAAAAACATCCAATTATCTAAAGGCCTGTCCCACCAGATTCCCTGCAGTAGAGTGCTTCACTCCACCATGAACTGCCTCAGGGGTTGTTGAAGGTCAGCAGCTATAGCAGCATGGGGTTCAATCTCTGTAGAGGCAGATGGCAAATGCCTTTGTTGTTCACTCATTGGCCATGCCCTTGGTAAGTGCCGCTTTGTAGTTAACACTACTGACTCCAGTATTCTTGGGCTTCCCTTGTGGATCAGCTGGTATAGAATCCGTCTGTAATGTGGGAGACCTGGGTTCGATTCCTGGGTTGGGATGATCCCCTGGAGAAGGGAAAGGCTACCCACTCCAGTATTCTGGCCTGGAGAATTCCATGGACTGTATATTCCATGGGGTTGCAAAGAGTTGGACAGGACTGAACGACTTTCACTTTCAGTTTATTTGATAAAGGACCAGGCATGCTAGGTACTTATGCTGTCATCTTGTGGAGATTAATGAGACAGTTATAAACCAAGGGTCCTGATGAAAACTTACAAATGATTAAAAACTTCCCATACTGAATTTTCTATTGAGTACATTATTTAATAAACTAGTGTGCATCATTCAGTTTGCATTTCAGGCAGTTGTCTTGTTTTCTCCTACTTAAATTCTGTTGGTGTCTAGAGCTCTGTCTGTATGTAAATCTGATAAAAGAAGGAGGCTTCCTAAAGGCAACTAAAACTACTTCAAACCCCCTAAGAGACAGGATTGGATGAAAAGGCCTTCAGGACACAGTATCTTAAAATAGGAAGGAGAAAAATATGAGTTAGTATCAATGACTATTATGTTATTTTCTCTACTTTCTAAAGTAATGTGGGTACATTTCTATAAATTTTAATTTTCAGGCATCAGAGACTCCAACCCTACAAGGCCTTTCTTTTACTGTCAGAGCTGGTGAACTGTTAGCTGTGGTTGGACCTGTGGGAGCAGGAAAGGTAAGTTGGGATGCCTTTTGTCAGCCTGATGCAGCACCACAGCCCCTGTTAAATCCTCAGAGTGGAGCCCAGAGCTGAGTGTACCTAGAACAGCGTTTCTCTAGGTATGTTCCATGGAACATTCGTTTTGCAAGATTTAGTGGCAAATAAACCTGGATAAATGCACACTGTGTTTTCCTTCTTGGTGCTTCACGGTGCATATTTAGGAACTGCTTGTAGGGAGTTTGGACGTCTCAGAGAAGGAGATTATTTATGTGGCAGCTGTTCAGGATGGACAGACAGTGGGGACTTCTTTTTGTCACAGAGACCCCTCCAGGAAGTCTGGAGGTGGTGAAGGCTCTTCCAGGAAGCTCTGAGCATTTCCTCACATGATGACTCAATCCTGTTAGTGCACGTGTAGTGAATGTGCAGCCACATGCTGGAGATAAAGGTACAGATGTGAGCAAGACCCCTACGCCTCTGCCCTCCAGAGGCAACCAGGTTCTGGGGCGAGACAGATATGCAGGCAGACTATTTCAGCCCAGTGTGGTGAGTGCTCTGATGGCGTGGACATAGGCATGTCATTTCTCTGTGTTACAAGAGATTTGAAGGACATGTATGTGTGCACTTAGTGTCCTGTGTTTTGTACAACAAAATACAGAAACCTAAATGTGGGGTGTGCACACGAGAGGATGATGATTTCCTCCATGAAGGACTTTTTAAAAAATTTATTTCTAATTGGATGATAATTGCTTTACAATATTGAAAGGTTGTTGTTGAACGAAAAGACGCTGGGATTCTTGGCCTCCAGAGGAGAACAATTCAATCCGGGGCCGGAGATGAGGCTTGATCGCTCAGAGCTTTTGTATAATAAAGTTTTATTAAAGTATAAAGGAGATAGAGAAAGCTTCTGACATAGGCATGAGAAGGGGACAGAAAGGGTACCCCCCTGCCAGTCTTCAGCTGGATGTTATATAGTCACTAGCAGTCTGTTAATGAAAGAAAGGAATGTCTTAAAACTCAGAATGGCACCAGGCCCCTCACCCATAAGATGCATTTTGGGATAATCTTGGCACCAAATGGTTCATCCTGGGCCATAAAATAATTAACTTGAATCTTGTAGAAGGGCAGATTACCATACAAATAGTTTCATGTACATATATTAGGGCAACAATATCTGAGGATAACATATTGGTTTGTCAAGTAGGTTCTGAGCCATGAAGCGGAACCGACTTGAAGACAGAGTTTGGGGTAAATGCGTAGCATATTAGCATAGTGTAAGAAAACATTTCCATAAGAAAAATGCATTGCTTATCTCAAGGTTTGAGAATGGTTAACTTCAGGTGAAACCAGGTGTCATTATGGCAACACAGTATTTTAAGAGAAACCTCCTTTTAAATTTGTATAGAGAAGGATAAAAAATATCGCTAGTTTGTTTCCTCCTGCTACTTAAGAGAGATAAAAATGTCTGACACTTGCAGTCTATTTCCTCCCTTTGGAGACCCCTGGCCTTACTGCCTGTTACCCTCTCAATATTGTATTGGTTTCTGCCATACATCAACATGAATCAGCCATAGGTATACATATGTTTTCTCTCTCTTGAACCTCTTTCCCATCTTTCATCCCATCCTACCCCACTAGGTTGTCACAGAGCTCAGGATTTGAGTTCCCTGGGCATGATGGACTTCTGTTCTTCAAATACAACAACCTCAGAGTTCTTTTAAATAATAATCTTTGGATATACTCTTCACACATAGCTTTAAAAAAGTTTTTTAAAATATATTTATTTATTTACTTGGTTGCATTGACGCCATAGAGTGCATGGCATCTCTTAACTGTGGCATGTGGGCTGAGTTGCCCTGGGGCATGTAGGATCTTAGTTCCCCGACCAGGGGACCAGGGATCTAACCAGATCCTCTGGCACTGGAAGGTAGATTCTTCTTTTTTTTTTAGTGTTTATTATCTGGATATAATTATTGTTTTTTAGCATTTTCTTTTGTACTGGGGTGTAGCCAGTTAACCGTGTTGTGATAGTTTCAGGTGAACAGTGAAGGGTATATGCCAGCCATTCTCCCCCAAACTCCCTTTCACTCCAGGCTGCCATGTAACAATGAATGGAGTTCCATGTGCTGTGCAGTAGGCCTTTGCTGGTGATCCATTTTAAATACATCAGTGTGTACCTACCTGTCCATCCTGAACTCCCAAACTGTCCCTTCTGCCCATCCTGGAAGGTGGATTCTTAACCACTGACCCAACAGAGAAGTCCCCACATAGCTTTTTAAGAACAAGTATTTGTCAAGTAAAAGATACCCAGATGCAGGAACAACTGCATTAAACATCAGATACACAAAATACACATCCTGCTGGTCTGCTCTGCTAGTGAAGGATGTTAGACATTCTTAGTCTTTGCTGAGTAGAGCATTTAATCGGGAGCAGACTGAGTAGATTGTTATCATGTTAATATTCCTTATCAATCTTTAGTTTATATTGACCAATAGTGCTCTTTTCCATTTTTTCTTGCATCTTCCAGAGCTGTACTTTATCCTGTTCTGATATCCTTGGTCAAGCACCAGGGTTGGGTTCGCTGTGCTGTGGGGCATGTTCCGTCCTAAGTGCTGCCTGTTCACCTGTGTGTGTTGCCATCTGTTGCAGTCGTCACTGTTAAGCGCTTTGCTGGGGGAGCTGCCCCCGAGCCAGGGGAAGGTCAGCGTGCACGGGACGATCGCGTATGTTTCTCAGCAGCCCTGGGTGTTTTCAGGAACTGTGAGGAGTAACATTTTATTTGGGAAGAAATATGAAAAGGAGCGATATGAAAAAGTAATAAAGGCTTGTGCTTTGGAAAAGGTGAGTAATGGCTTTTGAGTTGCATGTACTGGTATTTCAAATAATAATAATATTGGTTTAGATCAAAGGTTTGTTGAAAGTTCTTTTTATATTTTTTAATTCGAAAGGTCTTTTATTTGTTGCTTTAAGCTGGACTTCTGGGTAAGTATGCAGTCATATACATTGCTGTTTTAATTCTGATGTGATAATGATGGTCACAGAATGCTTTTGTTTCATTTGGTAAAGTTTCATTTACTTTTAGATTACTTTTTCAATGGACAATTAACAAAAATTTGTAAGAATAGAGAGCACCATGTAATGAACCCTCATGTTCCCACCCCCAGGGTCAGCAGGGGTCAGCTGGTGGCCAGTCTTGCTGAGTCTTTATTCCTGCCCTGTGCCCCCCTCCACCCAACACCCCACCCCATCCCCTGGGACTCTAAAGCAGATCCTAGACCACAGATTAGTTCATCTGTAAACATTTCATTATTGTTGTTCAGTCACTAAGTCCTGTCCAACTCTTTTCATCTCCACGGACTGCAGCATGCCAGGCTTCCCTGTCCTTCACTATCACTTGGAGTTTACTCAAACCCATGTCCATTGAGTCGGTGATGCCATCCAATCATCTCATCCTCTGTCGTCCCCTTCTCCTCTTGCCCTCAGTCTTTCTCAGTGTCAGGGTCTTTTCTAATGGGTTGGCACTTTGTATCAGGTGGCCAAATTATTGGAATTTCAGCTTTAGCCACCATCCTTCCAATGAATATTTAGGATTGATTTCCTTTAGGATTGACTGGTTTGATCTCCTTGCAGTCCAAGGGACTCTCAGGAGTCTTCTCTAGCACCACAATTTAAAAATACCATTTATTTGACACTCAGCCTTGGTCACTCTCATATCGGTACATGACTACTGGAAAAATCATAGATTAGACTATAAGGACCTTTGTTAAAGTGATGTCTCTGCTTTTTAATATGCTGTCTAGGTTTATCATAGCTTTTCTTCCAAAGAACTAGGGGCTTTTAATTTCATGGCTGCAGTCACCGTCTGCAGTGATTTTTGAGCATAAGAAATTAAAATCTGTCACTGTTTTCACCTTTTTCCCATCTCTTTCCACCTTTTCCCCATCTATTTGCCATGAAGTGATGGGACCAGATGCCACATAAATCCACAATAAACATATTCTGTTACCATAGGCAATATAGTATATAACATTTGTCTGTATATTATCTTTAACCAGTTTATAAAACTTTTTAAAACAAGTTTTTATAAAAAGCTTTTAAGGCTTTTAAAAACTTTTAGGCATTACATAGTTAAAGGTATCATGTTGATAAATTCTAATTTGATATTTTCCCACATAAATTATTTGACCTTACAAACCCCTCTTGGATGCCTATAAGTTTGTAATTTCATGTTTCTAAGTTTGTAATGTGTAAAAAAACACATTCCTGCCAACTTGGACATCTTCTTTTCAGGTTGCCTTGACAATCATAGGATAATAAGTGTGTTGATTCTTCTGTGCCTAGGTATAGAGGCCTTCAAGACTTGAATTAGTTTAGTGTTACCTTCATTTCAAATATGCTCTTCAGTCACCACCTGGGCAGCCTGATATGAAAGAGCAGAAGACTCTGAACTGACATGACCTGGTTCGGATTCTAGCTCTTCTGTTTAACAGCTGACTGCCCTCAGAACAGTGATGTGACCTCACTTAGTCTCAGTTTCCTCATCTGTTAAATGGGCCCAGTGCTTCCTGTGAGCTTATTGTGAGGATTAGAAATAATCAGTGTCAGGGTCCAGCACAGTGCTTAGTGCACACATCTTACCCCCCAGGAACTGAGAGAAGCTGTGTGTATGTGTACAAATGATGGAGCAGAATAAGATGGGTCCTTCATGAGAGATGAGAGTTGTAAACAGAGCCTTAGGAGCCCAGCAGGAAGCGATGAGTCCAGGATGGTTTCATAGAAGAATGTGTTTGGGCTGAGCCTGGAAAGATGGGTGGGATATTGACAGGCTGTGAGAGGAGGGGCGATTCCAAGTGGAAGAAAAGCTGTGAAGGAAGGTGTGTTCTTCCCACTACTTGACTCCTCTGCCAGGGCCTCATGCCCAGCCCACATTAACCATTTCAGCACTAAATGGTGGTGTCTCTACTGTAAGTCTCCTCCATCTCTGAAGGGCCTTTGACATACTTCTGGATGGATGGCATCAAACCCGCATCACCATTTCCTAGTTTGCTTCTAGTGTGTGTGTCTGCTGTTCAGTGAGAATTGGTGAAATTTAACTTAAAGGAAAATAATGTGAGTAAAAACACCTTCCTGTCAGTGGGAGGAATTGTAATATATGCTCAAGTCAGGCTTTTCCCTTTAACCTAATCAGAAAATGGTGGCTGGGAAATTAGCCTGACTTGGATTTTACATCAAATCCTTGGAAACATTTTTCCCATTTGGGGCTGGTCCATAAATAATTGCCAGAGTCAACAACACACTCTCAGTCCTGCTACCAGATTTGGAGAGCCTGTTTCTTGTGCCCTAACTGTGCTGAGTGAATGAGTGGATCTCAGTGCCTTTTCTAGAACATGATGAAGATTTCTGTGCCATGACATGTTACTGTTTTGAGAAACAAAATGAAATAACGTAGAATTAAAGCACAAAAGCTAAGTAGAACAGTTTGCAAGGACTTCAACAGTGAAACAGAGGCCAACAACTCTGTGCACCCGTGTGTGTGTGTGTAGAACTGGGAACCTATCTTAAAATGGCTCATTGTTCATGAAAACCAAAGCAAGGGATAGTAATAACTTCTGAACTTGTCAAAGAAAGAAAGTGAAATAATGATAAATTTTCATGACAGTGCAATTGCTGCCTTTCATTTTATGTACCCCACTTCAGCTTTGAGTGAGCAGGGAACCTGTATTTGTCTGTGTGTCTTTGTGGCTATCAGTGTGGGTTATGATGGACACACTTTCTTTCTTCTCCTTATGGTCATTTCTTTGCATGTTATGATCCACGGGGTCCCATTGTTGGTTTGATGAGAAAATAGGCATCCACCACCAGTAGCAAGTTACAATCAATTCCTGTCCTTTTTCCATTTATGGAGGGTGTTCATACGTAGAGTCTCACATTATCCTTGAGTTTGCTGCTGCTGCTGCTAAGTCACTTCAGTCGTGTCCAACTCTGTGCGACCCCAGAGACGGCAGTCCACCAGGCTCCCCCATCCCTGGGATTCTCCAGGCAAAAATACTGGAGTGGGTTGCCATTTCCTTCTCCAATGCATGAAAGTGAAAAGTGAAAGTGAAGTCGCTTAGTCGTGTCTGACTCTTAGCGACCCCATGGACTGCAGCCCACCAATCTCCTCCATCCATGGGATTTTCCAAGAGTACTGGAGTGGGGTGCCATTGCCTTCTCTGATCCTTGAGTTTAGTGACTCTTATTTCTGCAGCACATTCTGTAGAAGAGGAACGCAAGACTTAGGGAGATTAAAGGACTTGTTTATCATGGAGACACCAGTGTGCCACCTGCTTTCTCCCCAGATTTGCTCAAGTAGAGACAGACAGTGAGGGCGTCATCTGCAGAAAGTAGTGCTGTGTATCTTAGATTGATGCCTGAGGGGTTTAGTAGATAATTCAAAGATTTCTAATATAATAATTGTGTAACTTTAACCTGATTGCTATCTTGTCATTTGGGGATATTCTTGTCTTTTTTTTTTTTTTTAATTTCCTCAGATACTCAAGGGAAAAGAGAATGATTTGTCTATTTACTTTTTAAACAATATTCAAATATAACTTATGGTAGATTCCCAGATCCTGAAGTCAAAACATCATATCCTTTTTAACTTTGAATTTTTACTGGTTCTACAGACAAGCAACTACTTAGTTCAGCTGATCTGCTGGTGCCTGTTGAGCACATTGTCTCTTTCCTTTTGGTTTTCCTGCCCAGCCTGCTCTTTCTGTTCCTATTTCTTGTACAGACCTTGTCTGTCACTGTGTCACTTGCCTTATGTATCACTGTGAAGACATTGGTCAGGTGTTATGCCTTCTCTGAAAGTGGGAATCAGAGACCAAGATCAGCAAAACTGATAACTTGAAATAAAACAAATCCTGAGCCTTCACCTCCTGGGCCACCAGCCCTCGCACCTGTGTCTCTTGCACAGACCTTCACACCTGCATGTCCAGCTGCACAGTGATATCACTGAGAGGTCATCTCAGCTTGTCCACAAGAGAAGTCTCCTAAACCTGCCTCCACCATCTCCAACATCGAGACCCTGTCCTTCCCCTTCCTCAGCCCAACACCACAGTCTCCTCTTCTCTTACAGCCCACACCCATCCCGTCAGCAGGTCTTACAGACTCCACCCTCCAAGTGCGTCTGGAGTGTAACCCCATCTCTCCATTTTTCACTGCTCCCTAGATTATTCTAGTAGCCTCCTCACTTGTATCTGCCCTCACCCTTCCCCTACCTTACTTCCTATTTTCCACAAAGCATAGAAGTGATTCTTTAAAAAACCTCAGACGATGTCAGTTCTCCCTTCTTCCCCTCCCCCTGTTACTGGGAGTGACCCCAGGCTCCTCCTGCTCCATCTCTGCCCTCACTCCCCTCATTCCTACTTTGCTCCCACTTTCATGACCTCCTTGCTTGTCCTGAACCCCTTGGGCATCTCCCCGTGGCCCCTGTACTCGCCCCTCCCTCTGTGAGGAGCAGCCTCTCCAGGTCTGCCTGAGCTGCCCCTGCCTGCCAGATCTGCTCACACACCCTCTGAGCAGAGCCCTCCCCGTCCAGTGTGGACTCACTTCCCCGCTTTAGTCTCCATCCCCCTGAGCAGCTTCCTTTTCCTTCTTGTCCTCAGTACTTTCACTGAGGTTAATTTTCCATATTGTCCATCTCCACCATGGAGAGAAGCTCTAGGGGCTTTGTTTCCTCATGGCTGAATTCATTGTGCCCAGAAGAATGCCTGGAGTATTATCAGTCCTCAGTAAATATTTGTTAAAATGGTCAAATGCATAAATGCTTTGAAAAAATGCAGAATAAAAACCAGCGAAAAGCCCTGAGAGGTTTTTTGTTTTTGTTTTTTAATTTTCCAGGTTATAGTTATAGTCACTGTGAAATAAGCCCATTTCTGTTGATTAAACAATTGTATGAAAAACAGATACTAAAAGGTTAAATGGCAGGAGGAGAACACATTTTAAATCTTTTTCTCTTTTCCATTTTTCATCTCCATACAGGATTTGCAAAATTTGAAGGAAGATCTAACTGTGATAGGAGATGGAGGAACCCCACTGAGTTCAGGACAGAAAGCCCTGGTCAGCCTCGGCAGGTAAATGGGGTTTCAGTTGCCATCCTGTCCCTCCTCCTCTGTGGCTCCTAGTGGATGTGAGCACACAGACCCCACTCACTGGGTGGGCCTGTGTGAAGCAGGGTCTTGCTCCTTTCTCTAGGCTCTTGGAAATGAACATGGAGTTGGTGGATGCCGCCATGATTCAGAGATGAGACGCAGGCAGTGTGAAGTATCCTCTCCTGACATATCTCTATGTTTTCTAGAGCCATGTATCAGGACGCAGACATTTACCTCCTGGACGATCCGCTCAGTGCAGTGGATGCAGGAGTCAGCAGACACTTGTTTGAACAGTAAGTTTGTTTCTATTTTCTATGATCTCTGCCTTCCAGGTACCTGTAGAGAGAGATCAGGGAAGAGAGCTCAGGAAAGTCTTTGTGCTTCAGGAAACTCAGCTTACTCAGCCTTGGTGTCCCTCCTCCCCCTCCCTTCCCTCCACAGAAGATCCATCCTAGAGAAATTTTGCCTCATGATGAGGTCAGGAGAGGAACATACAGAAGGTGCTTCCAGTGTGTGGAGGACAGTGGGGTCTGTGCTTTAGGGAGTGAGGGATAGATGGCAGATTTCCCCCTGCAACTTGCAGTTGATGGATCCACACCCCAGGGATAAGAAGGCTGATGTAACATTTTTAAATAAGAGAGTAGGACTTGGTAACCCAGTAATTGGCTGCCAGTTCTTTTCCTCCATCATGTGTTGAAGGCACATTATAAGAAGTTTATCTCTCTCGTTTCTAGAGGCTGGGAAAGTCTAAGATCAGGGTGCCAAATGATTTGGTGTCTGGTGAGGGTCCAATTCCTGTGTCCTCATGTCGTGGCAGGGATGAGGGAGCCGTGTGGGTCCCTTTTATAAGGACACCCACTAATCCCTTTAATGCAGGCTCCATCCTCATGACCTGATCACCTCCCAACAGCTATATTCCAGTACCTTGACGGTGGGGATTAGGTTTCAATGTGTGTATTTTGAGGACAAAAACATTCAGTCTATACAAGTTGTCATAGTTGGGGGTACATAAAGAATAGAAATTAATTTTCTCACAGTTCTCAGGGCTGAAAGTTAAGGGTGTGGGCAGGTTTGATTTCTGCTGAGACCGCTCTCCTTGCCTACTGGTGGCATCCACCCCACGATGTCCTCACATGGTCTTCCCTCTGTCCACGTGCACTCCTGTGTCTCTGTCCTTTTTTATTTTTTTGAAGTTTTAATTGAAATATAATTGATTTACAATATTGTCTTAATTTTTTGTATGGCAGAGTTACTCAGTTATATACATACATGTGTGTGTGTGCTCAGTTGCTTCAGTTGTATCCAACTCTTTGCCACCCTATAGACTACAGCCCGCCAGGCTCCTCTGTCCATAGGACTCTCCAGGCAAGAATACTGGAGTGGGTTGTCATGCTCTTCTCCAGGGTGTCTTCCCGACACAGGGATTGAACCTGCATCTCCTGCATTGCAGGCAGCTTCTTTACCCACTGAGCCACCTGGGAAGCCCATATACGTACATACATACATTCTTTTTAATATTCTTTTCCATTATGGTTTCTCTCACAATATTGAATATAGTTTGTTGTGTTATACTGTAGGACCTTGTTGTTTATTCATTCTATACATAATAATGTGTGTCTGCTAACCCTAAATTCTCAGTCCATCCCTCTCCCACACCCCATCCACCCATGCAACCCCAAGTCTGTTAACAATTTTTGTGAGTCTGTTTCTATTTCATAGATAGGTTCATTTTTTGCCATATTTTGGATTCCACATATAAGCGATACGTGATATTTGTCTTTCTCTTTCTGAGTTACTTTATTTAGTATGATATTCTCCAGGTCTATCCATGTTTTTGCAAATGGCATTATTTTTTTCTTTGTTTTTTTGGCTAAGTACTATTGCATTGTTTATATATACCACATCCATTTATTTGTGAATGCGTATTTAGGTTGTTTCCGTGTTTTGGCTATTGTGAATAGTGTTGCTATGAATATAGGGGTACCTGTGATTTATAATTTCATCCAGATATATGTCAAGGAGTGGAATTACTAGATTATAAGGTAATTCTATTTTCAGTTTTCTGAGGAACCTCCATACTGTTTTCCATAGTGCCTGCAGCAATTTATATCTCAGCAGTACAGGAGGGTTTTCTTTACTCCACACCCTCTCAGCCATTGTTATTTTAATGATGTCCGTTTCAACTGGTGTGAGCAGATACATCATTGTAGTTTTGATTTGCATTTCTCTAATAATTCACAATGGTGTGCTTCTTTTCATGTGTCTGTCGGCCATCTGTTCGTGCCCTTTGGAGAAATGTCTATTTAGTTCTTCTGCCCATTTTTTGATTGGATTATTTGTGTTATTGTTGTTGAGTTGTATGAGCTGTTTGTATATTTTGGAAATTAAGCCCTTGTTGGTCACATTATTTGTAGTATTTTCTTCCATTCTGTAGGTTTTCTCTTTATTTTATTTATGGTTTCCTTTGCTATGCAAAAGCTTGTAAGTTTCATTAGGTCCCATATGTTCATTTCTTATTTTTTTATTTTAAAATTATTTATTTATGACTGTCCTGGGTCTTTGTTGCTGTGGGTGTTTTTCTCTAGTTGGGATGAACAGGGGCTACTCTCTAGCTGTGATGCATGGGCTTCTCATGGTGGCTTCTCTCATTGCAGAGCGCGGGCTCTGTGGTATGTAGGAATAGTAGTTGCGGTTCCTGGGCTCCAGAGCACAGGCTCAGCAGTTGTGCTGCATGGGCTGAGGTGCTTTGTGCATGTGGGATCTTCCTGGACCAGGGAGGGAACCTGTGTCTCCTGCAATGGCAGGTGAATTCTTTACCACCAGGCCACCAGGGAAGCCCCCATTTGTATATTTTTGTTTATATTTCTATTGCCTTAGGAGACTGACCTAAGAAAACATTGGTATAATTTATGTCAGAGAATGTTTTTTTTTTTTTAATCATTCAGATTATGTTATTTGATCATAAAAAATTATATTAGGGGTCAATAACAGAAAGATAGACACAAATGGCTTCCATATCTTGGCTATTGTAAACAATGCTGCTATAAACATTGGGCTGCATGTATCTTTTCAAATTAGTGTTTTCATTTTTCCTGAATATATTCCCAGGAGGAATGGCCGGATTATATGATAGTTCTATTTTTAGTTTTTTAAGAAACCTCCACACTATTTTCCATAGTGGTTGCATTAAGTTGCATTCCCACCAACAATGTACAAGTTTCTCCCTTCGCCAAAACCTTGTCGGCAGTTGCTATTTGTAGACTTTTTGATGATAGCCATTCTGAAAGATGTGATATCTCACTGCAGTTTTGATTTGCATTTCTCTAATAATTAGTGATATTGAGCATCTTTTCTGGAGAAGGCAATGGCAACCCACTCCGGTGTTCTTGCCTGGAGAATCCCAGGTACGAGGAGCCTGGTAGGCTGCTGTCTATGGGGTCACACAGAGTCAGACATGACCGAAGTGACTTAGCAGCAGCAGCAGCAGCAGAGCATCTTTTCATGGGCATGTTAGCTACCTATATGTCTTCTATGGAAAAATGGCCATTCAGGTCTTCTGTTCATTTTTTGATTGGATTATTTTTAAGATATTGAGTTGTATGAGCTGTATGCAAAGTTTGGATATTGACACCTTATTGGTCTTATCATTTGCAAATATTTTCTACCATTCAGTAGGCTATCTTTTCATTTTATTAATGCTTTGCTTTGCTGTGAGAAAACTTTAAAATTTAGTTCGTCCATTTGTTTATTTTTGCTTTTAGTTATTTTGCTTTAGGAGATGTATCCAAAAAATATTGCTATGATTTATGTTGGAAGGTGTTCTGTATATATTCTCTTCTAGGAATCCTATGGTTTCATGCTTACATTTAGTTCTTTAAACAATTTAGAGTTTATTTTTGTATATGGTGTGAGGAAATGTTCTAATCTCTATTCTTTTACATGTTGCTGTCCAGTTTTTCTAGAGCCACTTGTTGAAGAGACTATCTTTTCTCCACTGTATATTCTGGTATCCTTTGTTATAGATTAATTAACCATAGGTGTGTGGGTTTATCTCTGGGCTCTCTGTTCTGTTACATTGATCTACGTGTCCTTTTTGGTGCCAGTACAGCACTGTTTTGATTATTGTAGTTTTGTACTACAGTCGGAAAACTGAGAGGGCTCTACATCAGCTTTGTTCTTTTTTCCCTCAAGCCTGCTTTGGCAATTTGGGGTCCTTTGTGTTTACTTGTGGATTTTTTTGCCTATAATCTCTACTAGGAGTTTTATGGTGTTGTGTCTTATGATTAAGATTTTAAGTCATTTTTAGTTTATTTTGTGCATGGTGGGAGGGTGTGTTCTAACTTCATTGATTTACATGCCTGTGTTTCTGTCCTTACGTCTTAGTCTTCTCTTCATCTAAGCACACCAGTCAAATTAGATTAGGTCCAGTATAACTAAGGGTGATCATTACTTCTTTAAGGTCCTTGTCAACAAATTCTAAGGTACTAATAACTAAGGTGTCAGCAGGTGAATCTGAGGGGACACGATTGATTTACAGAAAGTCCAGAATAGCAAAGTAGAGACTTCAGCAGAGACCAGTGTTTGAGAGGGAGAAGTGTGAGGAACTCTGAGCTCTGGATATGAGGAGCTGGAATTCCACGTCCACTAAGCAGTGGTCATTAGTCTTTGGTGGGATCTGCCCAAATGTAGGATGTCCTTAGTGTTAGCGTGATGAAAGATTTGTGGAGATGGATGGTGGTGATGGCTGCACAACAATGTGAATGTACTTAATACCACTGAGCTCTATGCTTAAAATGGCAGAAATGGTAAATTTCACATTAGGTGTATTTTACCACAATTAAAAGAAAACTGCATAGTATCACTGCATCTTTCAGAACATGAGTGAGCAGGGCAGCTGACACATGGCATGGCCCTCAGCTCCCAGATCTGACTCCCCTTTCCCACCTTCTCCTGATCATGACTTGATGAGTTTTCCCTTAGAGAAGTGCCTGTGTCTTGTCATGAGTTCAGTGACAGGAGCTAGTACTGTGACAGGGATTCCCCACCCCACCCTCCTGGCATTCTGAGTATAGCAGCCTTCTTGTTCCCAGCGCCCCACCCTGATCTCACAAATATCTGTCATCCATCTTGTGAGCATCTGCACAAGTTCCTCATCAGAGCAGGAACAGGATCTTCTAGTCATTGCATCCACATCACAGGGAGGGGATAACAGGCATTTTAGTACCAAGTATAGTGTACTGATCACAGAAGTTCTCCTGAGTTCTTTTTCAAACACAGGAGACATTTATAAAATCTCTCCAATATTTTGGGTGTACCACTTTGGATACTTGAGAGAAGCAAGCTTAAGATTGTTGTTTGCTGATCAGAACCACAACCTCTAGAGTGACTTAAAGCAGAGAGCATGAAAGCAAATTAGGAAATCACTCAGCAGCAACTGGAGGGTGTTCTCAAGTTAGAGAATTGGATGAAACAATACGCTGTGAGAGATGGTGGTCACGTGGAAGCTTAGTCATGGGGAGGGCTTTGTATTAAAAGTGGATGAATCACACTGCTGCTGCCATTAACAGTTTCCTACAGTCATGAATCTATATCCAAGGTCATTGAGGTTTGTGAGTTTTACAACTTTATTCTGTGAGCACTAAGTGGGTTCTGTTACCTACAGAAGATGAGAGGCCTTGGATGAGCTGATGCAGTCTCATCATGCTGTGGATCCCATCCTGGTTCAGCCCCACGTCCCAGACCCCCACCTCCTGGGTCATCAGCTCTTCAGGTGTGTCCTGATCAGACTCCCATGCTGTTGTCTACACAGCTCACCCTCCTGTCTACATAGCTCACCCACCTGCTTCAGTCCTTCATGGACACCCCCTGCCCCCACCCCTTCATGTTCGGGAAGCAGCTCCAGGTCCTCAGACAGAACAGACTTCTTCTGCCCCCATAAGCCTTTCCAGCTCGTCCCCACACCCACTCGGTGTCCAGCTGTACTAGCTCTGTGGGGGTCCTTTCTCACCCCCGTCTGTCTGTACATACTGGTCTCTCTGTCCCAGAGCCAGGGAGCAAGCAGTGCCCCAGGACACAGAAGAAAGGTGTAGGATAGGCCCTGCCATTCCCTCCTGCTCCTCTAGGGGGCGCCCGTGCCCTCTGTCTTCCCCCAGCCCTCAGTGGGTTCACTTGACAATTTATGAGTCTCCCCGCCCCAATAGCACCCCACTCCAGTACTCTTGCCTGGAAAATCCCATGGACGGAGGAGCCTGGTGGGCTGCAGTCCATGAGGTCGCTAAGAGTCGGACACGGCTGAGCGACTTCACTTTCACTTTTCACTTTCATGCATTGGAGAAGGAAATGGCAACCCACTCCAATGTTCTTGCCTGGAGAATCCCAGGGATGGGGGAGCCTGGTAGGCTGCCGTCTATGGGGTCGCACAGGGTCGGACACGACTGAAGCGACTTAGCAGCAGCAGCAGCAGCCACCTCTCCTTCAGTCTTTCCCAGCATCAGGGTCTTTTCCAATGAGGGAAGGATTGAAGGTGGGAGGAGAAGGGGACAACAGAGGATGAGATGGTTGGATGGCATCACTGACTCGATGGACATGAGTTTGAGCAAGCTCCCGGAGTTGGTGAGGAAAGGGAAGCCTGGTGTGCTGCAGTCTATGGGGTCCAAAGAGTCGGACACAACTGAGCAACTCAACTGAACTACCCCTCCTAAGCTGTGAGTGCAGGAATGTGACTCAGCCCAGCTTGTTCTGTCCCAGGACCTCTGCACCTGCTATGTCTTCTTCCAGGATATTTCCCCAGATAGTCTCAGGGCTCCCGTGTCTCCTCATCTAGGACCCCTTGCTTTTCCTTCAGAGCACAAGTCATAGTGCAATAGTGCATTTTCTACACTCACTCAGAGGATCCCCCTGTGCACAGTGCAGAGTACTGATTTCCATCTTAACGTGTGGGTGTATCCTCTGCACTTAGGACAATGCCTGGCTCCTCAACAAACCTCTGCTGATTGAATGAATGGAGGTGGGGATTCTGTCTGTCTTATTTGTATCCCCTTCACCATGGGATGTGTCCCCTCTTAACACAGCCCTTATATAGGATTATATGTAGGATTATAGGATTAACACATCCTTTATATAGGAGTAACAGATAAACAACTAATGATTGCTGATTCAATCATTTGTATGACATGACCTAGAAATCTTTCCTTTAAAAACTTGGAAAATAGTGTATTTTTCTAGTGATTAAACAAAAGCATTATTTAGGAAAAATTCAAAGCCATCAACTGATCACTTCATTGTATTTATTTATATTACCTCATCTGTGATGGAAAGTGAGGAAGAAAATATTTTAAAACTTTTGGGTTGGTCCATCTTGGACATAACAGCACATTGCATTTGGTTAACACCCGCCTTCAGGGACTATTGGCAGGTATTTATGAATTAAGGAGAAGAATGCCATTTAAATGCTTTGGTACTAAGTCTGAAAAGGTGACAGTCAAGAAACTTAGGTATGAACACTGAGCTAACACAGGTGAAAAGGTACTGCTTTTGGACTTAATGAAGTGATGGTGTATGTGTCTATATCCTGGAGTCTTGCTTCTGATCACAGACCCAGTGTCCAGGGTGTCCCCTTAGGACTTTTCTGTCCTGAGTCCAAAGCACAGGGCTACTTGTGGTTAGGGAGGAGCAGAGAAGGGGACTGATGCTTACTGAGCATATTGGTGGTTGACTTCTCAGAACATGTGGATGAAGTTGTCATTGACACTGTTTGAGAAGAAGAAACTGAGGTTTAGACTCTTGTCCAATGTCATCAGGCTTGTGAGAAGGACTGAGCTGCAGTCTGCTGCCTCCAGACTCTCCATCTGAATCACTCACAAGCTGAGCTCTGGCCCAGGTTCCTGAGATTTGCTCTGCGAGGGCCACGGGCTCCCAGAGAACCTGCCTGGAATCCTGCCTGGGGTCACTGGGGCCCCGGACCCAGCTACTTGCTTCCCTGGAGGGGTTGCGGACCCTGTGGCTGAGCCTGGGGCTGAGTCCCTAGGGGTCTGCATTTAAAATGGAGGAACCTTTTTTTTTTTGTTTTTTGTTTTTTTAACTGTGAATAAGATTTAAGGTTGAATAGTGAGGGGAAGTCTTGTCTGTAGAGAACAGGTGGGTGTTCTGAGCCACTGGGTGATTTCCACTGTGATTTGGGCTGTTTGGATTCTGTTTTCTATTCTTACATTTGGAATGGGTTTGGTCCTAGTGAAAGAAGACTTTCTTCCTGGTTGGAACTGGGCATGTTGTAGAGACTGATGGAGGCCAAATTGGCCTTCATTTTCTGTCTAATATTCTTTGGGAACAAGTGTCTAGCAAATGCTCTATGGCAAAGGTTACCAGGAATCTATTAATTTTTTGTTGCTAATATGTGCATCATTCATTATAAATAATCATCTAGAAAGCTGCTTAAGAATGTACAAATTTTTATATGACATAGATACTGGTCCTCCCATTCCTGAATAGTGATAAAATAGTATTTTAGTTCAGTCAAGTTTTGGAATCTCAGTATTACCCAGTTATTTCCCTTTATGAAGCATGCAAATAATTGTTAACCTGAGTTTTAGGGAAAAAAAGCTTAGCTGTTGGTACCTTCTTCACTGGACTGCTTTTTAGAATATTTTAGCAGTGCTAGATTCAAATTTCTTGCTGATAAATTTAAGAGCCTAGTCAGATGAATTGATTTATGTTTAATTTTTATTGATTTGGTATTTAAACTACAGATCTTTGACTTCTGTGTGATCTTTGTCTCATTGTTTTCAACATATAATTTTTCAGTTTGAAGCACTCCCGTTAATGTGCTTTTGCATACTGTACCTCTTACATTTGTAGGTGTATTCGTCAGGCCTTGAAGGAGAAGATCACAATCTTAGTGACTCATCAGCTGCAGTACCTAAAAGATGCAAGTCAGATTCTGATACTGGAAGATGTAAGTAGTTTATAGAAGTCTGTGGAATTGCTAGCGCTCAGATGTGTTGAAAGCCAGACCTCTCAGCAGGTCACTATGCTTGGATTCATGGTAAGCGCCCTCTTCTCCCTCAGTTTTTCACCCCCTTCTTCTCAGAGCTGATGTTCACGCCTTGGAGGATGACTCCAAAGACCTGGAGAAATGTCACTGTGATACTCTAAGTCACATAAACCTTAAAGTGTATGAAAGTACAACCACAGGGTTATTACATCGTCACTGTTCTAATGAAATTTTAAAAGGATAATGATGCTATTTTATTTAGTCAAAGTGTACTTTTTAGAAATTAGACTTAAGTCAAAGTGTATTATTTAGAAATTAGGGACACTAAGACCTGATTGTATCCAGGTGATTGTTATATATAGTTTGCCTAAAGAGCATCTTCCATTAACACCAGAAGTGAGGTTGGGTAACTGAGCACCCGGGTCAGAGATGCCCTCTCTGCTGGTGTCTCCAGTTGCTGGTCTCCCTGCCCAGGTCTCTATGTGCCTGATACGTGTGGGAGCCTGTGCAGCAGGAGGACAAGGCCCTGTCCTCATGGGGCTCCTGTTCTTATGGGGAGGATGTGACAGAGAGGGGGGCTGACATCCTGGCTGCCTCCCTGAGGAGCTGGTGCCTCATGGGGTCTGAGTGACATGAAGGTGAGGGTCACCTAGTCACCTGGGCGAGGGGGTCTGAGACAAGGGGTCCTCAGGAAGGAGCTGACCTGTCAGGTTGGAGGAACAGCAGGAAGACCAGTGTGTCTGAGGAGAGTGAGCAGGGGGATGGGAGGGAGCTAGTCTCTGAGCTGTGCGCAGGGACCAGAAGTGGGATGGAAGCCTTGGATGGTCCAGAGCAGAGGAGGGATGTGGTCTGATGTGGGAGTTAAGAGAGTCCTCTGATGGTCACTGGAGAGGGGACAGCAGAAGCAGTTACAAGTCTTAGTAAAGCTGAGGAGACAGAAGTGTGGGCTCAGGCTAGGGTATCAGTTTCTAGAGCTGCTGTGACAAAGCACTACAAACTGGGTGACTTAAAAAATCAGGAGTTTATCGTCTCCCTGTTCTGGAGGCTACGGGTCCCAAATCCAGGTGCTGGCAGGACCGTGCTCTCCCTTGAGACTCCAGGGGAGAATCCTTCCTTCCAGCCTCTGGTGTTCACCAGCTTTCCTTGTGTTCCTTGGCTTCCAGCTGCAACACTGTGCTCTCTGCCTCTGATGTCACATGGCTGTAGTCCCTGTGTCTGTCTGGGTTTCTTTGGTCTTATTGGATGTAGGGTCACCCTGCTCCAGCGTGATCTCACCTTGAGTACATCTGCAAAGATCTTGTTTCCAAATAAGGTTGTGTGTATGGGTGTCATGTTTGAGCCTATCTTTTTGAGGAGGGCAGCACCATTCAACCCACAACTCTTAGCATGGTTGAGGGTGGGGTGGAGCCTAGTACAAAGTGTTCAGACTTAGTGATTGCTTGCTTCGATCCTTTGCTTGTTTGCCTCTGGGCCTCAGGACCTCTGTCGTTAACCCCTGACTGTTCCAAAGTCCTGGATCAAATCCTCAACTTAAGAAATGAATGTCTTCTCTAAGAAAGATTATTAAAACTCCTGCCTCTCTATATTATTATTAACCCCTGCCTCTCTAGAAACAGTTCCCTATATGGGCTCCTCTCCACTCCTCTAGGAATGGGGTGGGGGAAGGGCTAAGGTTTCTCAAGCTTGAGAGCAGTTGGTTTCACGTGCAGAGAGGGCGACTCTAGTGTGTAAACCCGTGTTGACAGGGTTATGAGCACAGGATCAGTGGCAGGAGAATAACCTATCTTGCCAGTCCCTAGATGTTTTAGGGTCCTCTTATTGCTTCCTTTGAGGACACTGCCTCCAGTTTTAGTACTAACAAAATAACCATTTGTCCACTGGTGAGCACCCCTGGATGGGTTGGAGTCCATCATCACTGTCTGGTCCCTCTCTCGCAGCAGAGGGGGGATGGCTGCCCCCTTGTCCCCTCCAAATTGTCAGCACTTGGCTTCTGGGTGAAACTGCTGTCTTTGTACTGTCATCTCATTGTGCGTATTATAGATATGATGTGGTGAGTGGTGATTTCATTAAAGAGGTGTGTTACACTTGCCTCCCAAGTGTAACAAGACACAGTATATCCTGCATAATTTTCTAGCTCTGCAGTATCACATGGTACCCAAAGGCTTCATTGGTTTCCTCCCAGTTGCTCACCTCAGGGGCTACAGTGAGTGGGGTCATCTCCCTCCACCTGACCTGCTGTAACCAGGGCTGCTCTCATTTGGTTAGTTTTGCATCTTGAGTTTTTTTTTCCCCTAATGTTTTATTTGTCACGGAGTGAATCAGCCACATCTAGTTTCATGGGGTGAGAAAATAGTGAAACATCTGCACATTATTTTATATGACTTTGTAAGGAAGGGAAACTGTACAAGGATGTGTCACACATGTTCAAAGAGCATGATTAGATTCAGTTCAGTTCAGTCACTCAGTCACTGGAAAAATGATTAGATTGGTTGAGGCTTAAGCAGCTGCCTGACTGGGGAATCCTGGTTGGCTGCTTGTGGCTGGTAGTTCCTAAGTTTTTTCTCGAATCTGAGTGAACTGATTCTGGCTTAGGTGTTGGTTTGTGGGCACAGACAGCCAAGGCTTTAGAGCCACTCCAGCCTCATGGCCTCCTTGCTTAATTACTTTTACAGGTGGAATATTGAATTCCATTGGGAACTTCCTGAGTTTATGGGGGCAGTTGTAGAGACCAGGGAGATGCATCTCTCTGTCCAGGGCTGGTTCCCTATATGTCTTGTCCCACCTGGGACACATGATACTATGACAGTGGTCAGCAAATATTTGATGAGTGACTCTTACTATATGCAGGTGTGCTTGTGCCCACCTTTCTGTCAAGTTTAGCTTTCTTTCCCAGAATATTCTTCCCAATTGACTGCTTTTTAAAAATCCTACTTCTCACATGAGGCTTCTGTCAGTTTGAACGTTGTCTAAAAGACTGTGCTGATCCTCCCACCAACTTCTGTACTTCTCGCTTCCCTAAGTGCCCATAGCAGTTATGCCAATGTCCTCCATTTTTAACACATGAGCCTACATTTCTTTCACATCCTCCAGCACCTAACACAGGGTTTGGCAGGGAACAGAATGCTCAGTTCTGTGTTGAGTTGAATGTACTAGATTTCTCAACAAGAATTCTAGACCCAGGGATCATTTTTCCCCCCAAATTATAATTTAAGACCAGATAACTTTTCCTGATTAATATTAGGTTGGTTTAATATTATTGAATGTAAATTAATTCCTCTCAAACTTTTTTATTTTAGGGCAAAATGGTGAAAAGAGGGACTTACACTGAGTTCCTGAAATCCAAGGTAGATATTTTTTCCCTTTTTGAGAAGGGGAATGAGCAGTCGGAACCATCTCCGGTTCTAAAAACTCCCACTCTGATCTCCGAGTCTTCAGTTCCGTCTCAACCATCTCCCAGACCTTTGTTGAAAGATACGGCTCTAGGGGACCAAGATGTGAGTTTCTCACCCTGCAGTGTGCCCGGGTCTGTCTGCTCTTGGTGGTCTCAGGGACCTTCAGTGTGCTCTGCTCACATCTTCATTTGTCCCAAAGTAGACAATAACGTTCCCAAAGCCTTGTTCCATGGAATTGGTAGAGTTAGAAGAGCATGAAGGGAGCAAGCCCTTAGGGTGTAGGATAGAGAATCTTATGGAGATCAGGAGTGGGTGCACTGCTGTGAATTTCTGGGTGAATGTGACTCACACTGACCGAGAACTCTTCAGTTTACCTTATTGACATCCTAGTCATGCTGGTGGCCCCCAGCTTCCTTTATGCATCCAGAGGCTTAGTGTGAAGACCCTCTTAGACTGAGTCCTGCTGTGACCACATTAAATCAGCTACTTTTCCTATATGTTGGAATATTCTGGCACTGCAGCTGACTGGCTATATTATTTTGCCTCGGTGTCAGATGGTTTGTGATTAGGCCAGAGGCAGTATGTGTAAAGGACCTGACTCACAGCAGAGACTTTGTAATTAGTTCCCATCTTCCTTTCTTACTCTTCAACACTGAGACCTACATTTTATCCACCTTAAATCCCAGTGGCCAGCATAGAGCCCTGGACATCCTTGGTCCATGAGACTGTATAATCCATTCTGAGTCTTCCAGACAGAAGTATAGAAATGGACTAGATCTCCCTTAAAAACATCCACAGGTATTCCTCGATGTCCAAAGTTTCACTATCCAGACCCAGGAGCCTGGATGATTCTGACAACTGTTCAGATTAGTCCCTCACATTCCACACTTGGGAATTACTCTCTGAAATTTAGGAACCAATTAGATTTGAATTATTTGCTTGTCCCTTGCTATCCAAACTCATATTTGTCCAACTCACTCTGTGAACTCAGTTTACTGTATTTGGCTAGTATTTTGAGCCCTAAATATGTTGTATGTTCCTGTCATTGAGTGACACAGTCATCTGGAGGGATACACTAGCTCCATATCATTCTGTGTGTTATTTTGGAAGAAGCTTTTGCATTTATACTTGAATCATGTAGGCTGTGCTTGTGCTCAGAGTCTTGATCTACTTTAAGCAAAGCTACCCAACGTGAATGACCTCATGCAAATGATGTTTCCTTATTTGTAATAGATTCCTAGGAGTAGAATGGCTGGGTCCAAAGGTAAATGCACACATGGTTTCACTAGATATTCCCACATCCTTCTCCAGAGGAGATGGACCATCCTGCACTCCTACCAGTGCATGAAATGTGTCTTTTTCTCCACAGCTTTGCAGTGGAGGACATTGTTGAACTTTTGAAATTTGGGGGTTCTTTATTTAAAATTTCATCTCTAACTGCCATTTTTCCCTCCCAGACTGAGAATATACAGGTTACACTACCTCTAGAGGACCATTTGGAAGGAAAAGTTGGTTTTAAGACCTATGAGAATTACTTCACAGCCGGTGCTGGCTGGCCTGTCATCATCTTCCTTATTCTAGTAAGCATCACAGCTCAGGTACGTAAGGGTTTGTATTTTGGTTTGTGCACTCAGCTTGATGTTTATGTACTATTTATACTGTATTTTATAAATATTTTAAAATATTGTATTAAGAGATTTGTCTCAAAGAACTGGCCCCTGAAGTTGTGAGATCTAGCTGGGTGAATGTGACATTGTTCTAAGGGCCTTTGACTGGACGAGGCCACAACAGTGTTGAGGGTGATCTCTACTGAAGTTCTCATGATGGATGTGAACCACACCCACAAAATAGCTTCACGGCAATCTAGATGAGTGTTTGGTGAATCACTGGAGACTGGCCTGGCCATGCTGACACAGAAGACTGACCATCACAGTACCTGTCAAGCTTTTTGCTTTGAAAAACCTCAGCATCTATATTGTTATAATTGCATTTTGTAGTCCACTTGGATTTGCTGTGAACTACATTATTTGTGGGGACCAAAATAAGTGAGGCTTACTGATGTGTGAGCATGACAGGTTGTATGGGAAAAGGGGATATATTTTAGAGATATTAAAATGTAGCATGCCCTTCCCTGACCTGTGGTCATCTGGGGTGTGGGACTTGGCACAGACCTGAGCCGGAAGGACTGCCTCCATGTTCTGGTGCCTTTCCATCCCCATCCTAGTGAGTGGGGTGTGAGGCTCAGTGATGTCGGTGTCTGAGTGACTATTGTTTCCTGCTCCAGGTTGTCTACGTCCTGCAGGATTGGTGGCTTGCATACTGGTGAGTGGTTCCTGGTCTGACCCAAAGTGCTGTGAAATGTATATGAAACCTCACTTTCCCAAAGACAGAGGAGAGGTGTGTCTTGTTCAGCCTCCTCTTCTGACCCTCACATAATTTCCTGAAGAAAAAGTAAACTTGATGGTGGAACATGACCCTCCCATGGTGTTTCCCCATGTCTGACCCTTTAGCAGCTTCTTCACAGACAATTTTGAGACCTGAAAGTCGTGATTCAAATCTTTAAGAGGGAGACAAACACAGAGCCTCATGACCTGGGAAACACTTTTCAACATAAACCATGTCTCTGGAATCAAAGTATTTTTTTTTCTTTAATTTTTGTGTAAATTCTTTTTATATCTATAATGTAATATTTTTTCTTCCCTGTTACATAGGGGGAATATACAAAGAGACCTGTATTTTAAGGTATATGGAAAAGAAGATCTAATTTTTATCCTTGATCTGAACTGGTACTTTACAGTTTATTCAGGTAAAGTTGAATCTTATAGTCCATTATATGAGAGTCTGAGGTGTTTACAATGAGGCTGTGTGAGCAACTAGGGCCTCCAGGAGTAATTCAGTAATGTCTTATGAGACTAAGAGTCTGAGTTGCATTTATGCTGTGCATTAACTAGAATAATTATTTTTAAAATCTAGAAATCTAGAAGAAAGAGATTGAATGAAGACTCTTAATTTACTGTGCACTGGGTTTTGGAAGTTAAACCAGGATTGCACATTATGAAAATCAGCCACTGGAAATATGTGGGTATTGTCTATTCTAATAAGTCACTTTAGCTAAATCTTGTATCATCGTATGAATGGACAAGGAGATTAGAAAGGGATCCCCATCCTGTGGTTCAGAGTGTTCTAATTCTGTCTGAATAAATCCTGCCTTTTATTGATCTTACATGAAATTCTCTGACAGCAAGGGTCCTGAAATAAAAGTGTTATTGCCTTGTAGGTATGCAGACTTCCACACTGCTCCTCTCTTGGGCTTCACTAATTACTTGAGAAGCTAAGCAGGAAGTAATCCAGTGTGTGGGATTATTTTATTTTATTAATATAAATTTATTTATTTTAATTGGAGGTTAATTAATTTACAATATTGTATTGGTTTTGCCATACATCAACATGAATCCACCACAGGTATACATGTGTTCCCCATCCTGAATCCCCCTCCCACCTCCCTCTCCGTACCATCCCTCTGGGTCATCCCAGTGCACCAGCCCCAAGCATCCTATATCCTGCATTGAACCTGGACTGGCGACTTGTTTCATATATGATATTATACATGTTTCAATGCCATTCTCCCAAATCATCCCACCCTCTCCCTCTCCCACAGAGTCCAAAAGACTGTTTTATACATATGTGTCTCTTTTGCTGTCTTGCATATAGGGTTAATGTTACCATCTTTCTAAATTCCATATATATGTGTTAGTATACTTTATTGGTGTTTTTCTTTCTGGCTTACTTCACTCTGTATAATTGGCTCCAGTTTCATCTACCTTATTAGAACTGATTCAAATCGAGGAAACCAGAATTGAAAGAGACACGTGTACCCCAATGTTCATTGCAGCACTGTTTATAATAGCCAGGACGTGGAAGCAACCTAGATGCCCATCAGCAGACTAATGGATAAGAAAGCTGTGGTACCTATACACAATGAGTATTACTCACCTAAAATTTTAAATATATTCTTCCATTCATCTGTTGATGGACATCTAGATTGCTTCCATGTCCTAGCTTTTGTAAATAGTGCTGCTGTGAACCTTGAGGGCCATGTGTCCTTTGGATTATGGTGTCCTCAGGATATTGCCCAGTTGTGGGATTGCTGAGTCATATGGTAGTTTTATTCCTAGTTTTTTAAAGAATCTTCATACTGTTCTCCATAGTGGCTGTATCAATGTACATTCCCACCAACTGTATGAAAAGGTTTCCTTTTCTCCACACTCTCTCTGGCATTTACTGCTTGTAGATTTTTTGATGATGGCCATTCTGACTGGTGTGAAGTCCTACCTTATTGTAGTTTTGATCTACATAGGATGTGAGAGTTGGACTATCAAGATAGCTGAACGCTGAAGACTTGATGCTTTTGAACTGCGCTGTTGGAGAAGACTCTTGAAAGTCCCTTGGACTGCAAGGAAGTCCAACCAGTCCATCCTAAAGGAAATCAGTCCTGAATATTCATTGGAAGGACTGATGCTGAAGCTGAAGCTCCAATATTTTGGCCACCTGATGCAAAGAACTGACTCCTTGGAAAAGACCCTGATGCTGGGAAAGACTGATGGCAGGAGAAGGGGATGACAGAGGATGAGATGGTTGGATGGCATCACCCACTTGAGAGACTTGAGTTTGAGCGAGCTCTAGGAGTTGGTGATGGACAGGGAAGCCTGGTGGCCTGCAGTCCATGGGGTCGCAAAGAGTCAGAACTGAATTGTGACTGAACTGAATTGACCTGAAAAATTAGTGATGTTGAACATTTTTTCATGTGCCTTTTGGCCATCTGTCTGTCTTCTTTGGAAAGTGTCTATTTAAGTCTTCTGCCCATTTTTTTGATTTTTTTTTTTTTTTTGAGTTACATGAGCTGTTTGTATATTTTGGAAGTTAATCCCTTTAAAATTGCTTAGTTTGCAGATATTTTTTCCCATTATCAAGGTTGTCTTTTCATCTCATTTATGGTACATATACACACTGGCATATTGTTGTTGTTCAGTTGCTAAATCATGTCTGACTCATTTTCAACCCCATGGACTGTAGCCTATCAGGCTCCTCTTCCATGTGGTTTCCTAGGCAAAAATACTAGAGTGGCTGCCATTTCCTTCTCCAGGGGGTCTACCTGACCCAGGGATTGAGCCTGCATTCTCCATTGGCAGGCAGGTTCTTATCACTGAGCCACCAGGGAGGCCCACATTGGAATATTACTCAACCATAAAAAGGAACAAAATTGGGTCATTTGTAGACATGGATGGACCTAGAGTCTGTCATACAGAGTGAAGTAAGTCAGAAAGAGAAAAACAAAAATGCATAATTAACATATATATGTGGAATCTAGAAAAAATGGTACAATATAGATGCTATTTACAACAGTAGGAATAGAGACCAGTGAGTTGTTTCTGGTCTGACCCAAAGTGCTATGAAATCTACACGAAGCCTCACTTTCCCACAGGCAGGGGGAGGTGGCGCTTGTTCAGCCTCCTCTTATGACCCTCATGTAGTTTATCTGAAGGAAAAGTAAACTTGATGGTGAACGTGACCCTCCCACGGTGTTTCCCCATGTCTGGCCCTTTAGCAGCTTCTTCACAGATGATTTTGAGAACTGAAAGTCATGATTCAAATCTTTAAGAGGGAGACAAACACAGGGCCTTGTGAGCTGGGAAACACTTTTCAGCATAAAATTCATTTCTTGAATCAAAGTATTTTTTAAATATTTGTGTAAATTCTCTTTATATGTATGCTGCTGCTGCTGCTGCTGCTAAGTCACTTCAGTCGTGTCCGACTCTGTGTGACCCCATAGACGGCAGCCCACCAGGCTCCCCCATCCCTGGGATTCTCCAGGCAAGAACACTGGAGTGGGTTGCCATTTCCTTCTCCAATCTTTATATATATAAAACGTAATAATTTTTAGATGTAAAAATGTAAAGAATAGATGGTTGACTCTGGTTAAGGGGATAAGTTGGAAAATTAGGATGGACATATCTACACTACCATGTGTAAAACAAATAGTAGGTGGGAAGTTGTTTTTGTGTAGCACAGGGAGCTCAGCTTGGTGTTCTGTGGTGACCTAGAGGGTTGGAAATGGTGGTGGGGAGGGAGGTCCAAGAGAGAGGGGATATTTGTATACATGTAGCTGATTCACTTCCTTGTACAGCAGAAACTAACACAACATTGTAAGACAGCTATACCCCAATTAAAATGTTTTTAATTTAAATATTCCCACAGGAAATGTTTGTACAAGCTTTCTACAAAAAATGATTTATATGAAAATCCACTCATTGAAATTTGGTATTTGTTTTATTGATCACTTGCTAAGAAACTTAAACCCATTAGCTGTTTACCTTCTGAACTGGGGGACTATGCAGACTTAAAAAGGAGGAAGGGATTCTGTTATACATTCATATAGGATGCTGCTGCTGCTGCTGCTGCTGCTAAGTCGCTTCAGTTGTGTTCGACTCTGTGTGACCCCATAGACGGCAGCCCACCAGGCTTCCCTGTCCCTGGGCGGCAAATGCCTGTTGATGGAATTCAGGAATTTGAGCAGCTTTCAGAATTTAAATAACGCTGATGTGTCATCTGAATGGGAAAAAAGTACTTGATGGAATATTTGCTACAGGAGCTATCCCCACTCTTTTTATCATTGTGAGCTGAAGAGACGTTGGGTGGGCTGTTTTGATTCATAGCTGTTTGATGCATAGTAGTGATCATTGGCACCCCACTCCAGTACTCTTGCCTGGAAAATCCCATGGACGGAGGAGCCTGGTGGGCTGCAGTCCATGGGGTCGCTAAGAGTCAGACACGACTGAGTGACTTCACTTTCACTTTCCACTTTCATGCATTGGAGGAGGAAATGGCAACCCACTCCAGTATTCTTGACTGGAGAATCCCAGGGGTTGGGGAGCCTGGTGGGCTGCTGTCTATGGGGTCACACAGAGTCGGACACAACTGAAGCGACTTAGCAGCAGCAGCAGCAGTGATCATTTATGTCATTGAAAACACATACATTTAAATTATGATATTTATTTACAAATTCTTTATGTTTCTATAAATCACTTAGTGAGAGATTAGTTGCTAATTTAGATTAATTACCTCATGTCAAAATCTAATTTGTAGTCTCTTCAAATTTAGTTGTTTAAGAGATGGTGCGCTTACAATTTAACATGATCTTTTCGTACTCTTTAAAGCTACTTGGGCATAGAAGTAGCTACTTTATTATTTATTTTTAAAAGTTTTACTAATTTTTATTACAGTATAGTTGTAGCATAACCATGTTGTGTTACTTTCTTCTGTTCAGGAGAGTGAACCAGTTATACATATATATATATCCTCTCATTTTTTTTATTTCTTTCCCATTTAGGTCACCACAAGCACTGAATAGAGTTCTCTGTGCTATACAGTAGGTTCTCAAGTAGCAACTTTACATGAAAGTAAATAGACACTTGTAGTTAGATGTTTACAAGGAAATGCTAAGTCTTTTCTCTTTTTCACTGTTAATTCATGTGTTGGCTGTAAAGCATACCAGAGTTTTAGATTATGGGACATACTGTAAGTAGTGATATTTGAAATGAGGGGAAAGGAAGATCAACTACTTTTTATCAGTTTAGTTCAGTCACTCAGTTGTGTCTGACTCTTTGCGACCCAATGGACGTAGCATGTCAGGCCTTCCAACATCAGGCCTTCCAGCATCACCAACTCCCGGAGTTTACTCAAACTCATGTCCATTGAATTGGTGATGCCATCCAACCATCTCATCCTCTGTCGTACCCTTCTCCTCCCACCTTCAATCTTTCCCAACATCAGGGTCTTTTCAAATGAGTCAGCTCTTAACATCAGGTGGCCAAAGTATTGGAACTTCAGCTTCAGCATCAGTCCTTCCAATGAGTATTCAGGACTGATTTCCTTTAAGATGGACTGGTTGGATCTCCCTGAAGTCCAAGGGACTCCCAAGAGTCTTCTCCAACACCACAGTTCAAAAGCATCAAGTCTTCGGCTCTAGCTTTCCTATCATCCAACTCTCACATCTATACATGACTACTGGAAAAACCATAGCCTTAACTAAATGGACCTTGTTGGCAGAGTAATGTCTCTGCTTTTTAATATGCTGTTTAGATTAGTCATTACTTTTCTTTCAAGGAGTAACTGTCTTTTTATTTTGTGGCTGCAGTCACCATCTGCAGTGATTTTCGAGCCCCGCCAAAAATAAAGTCTGCCACTATTTCCACTGTTTCCCCATCTATTTGCCATGAAGTGAAGGGCCTAGACGCCATCATCTTAGTTTTCTGAATGTTGAGCTTTAAGCCAACTTTTTCACTCTCCTCTTTCACTTTCATCAAGAGGCTCTAGTTCTTCACTTTCTGCCATAAGGGTGGTGTCATCTGCATATCTGGGGTCATTGCTATTTCTCTCCAAAATCTTGATTTCAGCTTATGCTTCATCCAGCCCAGCATTTCTCATGATGTACTCTGCATATACGTTAAATAAGCCAGGTGACAATATACAGCCTTGATGTACTCCTTTCCAAATTTTGAAACAGTCTGTTGTTCCATGCCCAGTTTTAACTGTTGCTTCCTGAGCTGCATACAGATTTCTCAGGAGGCAGGTCAGGTGGTCTGGTATTCCCATCTCTTTCAGAATTTTCCACAGTTTATTGTGAGCCACACAGTCAAAGGCCTTGGCATAGTCAATAAAGCAGAAATAGATGTTTTTCTGGAACTCTCTTGCTTTTTCGATGATCCGGAGGATGTTGGCAATTTGATCTGTGGTTTGTATGCCTTTTCCAAAACCAGCTTGAACATCTGGAAGTTAATGATTCATGTATTGTTGAAGCCTGGCTTGGAGAATTTTGAGTATTACTTTACAAGTGTGTGAGATGAGCGTAATTGTGTGGTAGTTTGAGCATTCTTTGGCATTGCCTTTCTTAGGGATTGGAATGAAAACTGACTTTTCCAGTCCTGTGGCCACTGCTGAGATTTCCACATTTGCTGACATATTGAGTGCAGCACTTTCACAGCATCATCTTTTAGGATTTGAAATAGCTCAACTGGAACTAATTATCTTTGTTCTCCTGAGTTTTTATTAGGACTTTTCATTGAATTAGGAAAACCTAGAATGTACCTGCAGTTTATACATGATTTACATCCTCCTCCATGTTGTTTCTAGAGGAAAATAGTGATTTGTATATTCTTCTTTATAAATATATTTTGTGAAAGCGTTGAGCTCTTACACAATCCATTGTATATGTGTAGTTACATATATATATATATAAATTTATTGATTCTATATTGTATATATGTAAATTTCTGTATAAATTTTACTTATAGAATAAAATACACAGTATCTTTATAAACTGCCTACCATGCTTCCCTTGTGGCTCAGAGGTTAAAGCATCTGCCTGCAATGCAGGAGACCTGGGTTTGGTCCCTGGGTTGGGAAGATCCCCTGGAGAAGGAAATGGCAACCCACTACAGTATTCTTGCCTGGAGAATCCCATGGATGGAGGAGCTTGGTGGGCTACAGCCCATGGGGTCGCAAAGAGTTGGACACAACTGAGCGACTTCACTTTCACTTTCACCATGGTTTAGCATCATTGAGTATAAGGCAGAGATCTTGTGCTGAGTGATGTTTCTTTATTTCAGGGTTAACTGTGTCTACCATCCTTTTTGGCATCACAAGATCTCTGTTGATATTCTATGTCCTTGTTAATTCTTCACAAACTTTGCATGACAAAATGTTGGAGTCCATTTTGAGAGCTCCGATATTGTTCTTCAATAGAAATCCGATAGGGAAGTCAGACACCAAGTTTTTCTATGCCTTGTTAACACTTTTAATGCCTAATTATGTTTGATATTTGAAAATGGAAGAGATGTTAGGACAAAAATCACTGTGCATGTTGATTAGTTTTATATAAAAGTTTCATAGCTATTTTTTCCTACCAGAGGAAATCTGAATATAGGAGTGTATGAGCTTTTGTTGCAATTTATGTGTGTCTGTAAAGATAAATTAATGATTATTTTGCAGGATGGTTTAGGAGTCCATTTGCTGTGGGGCATATGAAACATCCACAGATAATGAAAACGTGTTGAAGTGTTTTTGACAAGTTGTTGGAATGTTGGCTGTGTTTCATGGTGTTAAGCTAACTAGGAAGGCCCTTCTTCCAGGAACATCTCTGTAGGAGACAGGCTGTGTGTGTCTTTGTTTCATTGCCCATTTGTTTCTGGGACCACAGAGCTCTGACATGCCTTAATACTTTGAGGTTTACCTAAATGGTAATGGAAAATTAGTTAAAACACAAGATCAGTTAAATGTATACATCCTCCTCAATAATATCAGCTCTCTAGTTTTGCAATGGACTTTTGGTTACATTTAAGCAGTCTTGTGGTGTGTGGCAGGTGGATCTTCAGTGTTAAAGAAGAGTGTCCTAAAGGTTTCCTAGTGGTTGCTTCCTATACCTTGAGGCCTTTGACCTGTCTTGCTTCAGAAAGTAGCTTCCTGACCTGGGTTCCTATGAAAGGTTAGTTCATCAGTGTACATGCCCACGCTGTTCAGTTGGTTAGACTTGTGCTGAGGCCCAAGGTGGCTTTGTTTTTGCAGGTGATGATTGACAGGACATGTCGAGGCAGGGATGAGGGCTGGAGGGAAGATAGGAATAAGCTCAGCGTGGTTGGTCATCAACTAGCTGTGTGACCAACAATAAAGCAGGTAGATACTACTGGGCAGGCAGATCTCCAGGCAGGATGGTGTCATGGTTATAATTATAGATTCTAGAATCAGCTGTCTGGGTTAAGTTCTGTTGCTAGTTACTAATAGCAATAGCCAGTTATAGTTATGTTAATCTTTATGTATGTGCTAGTTATTTCATTTCTCTGTGTCTCAATTTTCTAACCCATAAAATATGAGGATACTATTAACACATTGGCAAAGACTAGAGGTTGCTTTAAGAAAATTAGAGATACCAAGGGAACATTTCAAGCAAAGATGGACACAATAAAGGACAGAAATGGTACGGACCTAATAGAAGCAGAAGATATTAAGGAAAGGTGGCAACAGTACACAGAAGAACTATACAAAAAAGACCTTCATGACCCAGATAACCACTATGGTATGATAACTCACCTAGACCCAGACTTCCTGGAGTCTGAAGTCAGATGGGTGTTATGAAGCTTCACTACAAAAAAGCTAGTACAGGTGATGGAATTCCAGCTGAATTATTTCAAGTTCTAAAAGATGCTCCTGTTAAAGTGCTGCACTCAGTATGCCAGCAAATTTGGAAAACCCAGCAGTGGCCAAAGGACTGGGAAATTTCAGTTTTCATTCCAATTCCAAAGAAAGGCAATGCCAAAGAATGTTCAAATTAGTGCACAATTGCACTCATCTCTCACACTAGCAAAGTAATGCTCAAAATTCTCCAAGTGAGGCTTTAACAATACCTGAATCAAGAACTTCCAGATATTCAAGCTGGTTTTAGAAAAGGCAGGGGAACCAGAGAACAAGTTTCCAACATCTGTTGGATCACCAAAAAGGCAAGAGAGTTCCAGAAAAACATCTACTTCTGTTTTATTGACTATGCCAAGGCCTTTGACTGTGTGGATCACAATAAACTCTGGAAAATTCTGAAAGAGATGGGAATACCAGACCACGTGACCTGCCTCCTAAGAAATCTGTATGCAGATCAAGAAGCAACAGTTAGACCTGGACATGAAACAATGGACTGGTTCCAAGTTTGGAAAGGAGTACGCCAAGGCTGTATATTGTCACCCTGCTTATTTAACTTATATGCAGAGTACATCATGTGAAATCCTGGGCTGGATGAAGCTCAATCCAGAATAAAGATTGCCAGGAGAAATATCAATAACCTCAGATATGCAGATGACACCACACTTATGGCAGAAAGCAAAGAGGAACTGAGGAGCCTCTTGATGAAACTGAAAGAGGAGAGTGAAACAGCTGGCTTAAAACTCAACATTCAGAAAACTAAGATCATGACATCTTGTCCCATCACTTCATGGCAGATAGGTGAGGAAACAGTGGAAACAGTGAGAGACTTTGTTTTCCTGGGCTCCAAAATCACTGCAGATGGTGACTGCGGCCATGAAATTAAAAGACGCTTGCTCATTGGAAGAAAAGCTATGACCAATCTAGACAGCATATTAAAAAGCAGAGACATTACTTTGCTGACAAAAGTCCATCTGGTCAAAGCTATGGTTTTTCCAGTAGTCATGTATGGATGTGAGAGTTGGACCATAGGAAAGCTAGTGCTGAAGACTTGATGCTTTTGAACTGTGGTGTTGGAAAAGACTCTTGAGAGTCCCTTGGACCTCAAGGAGATCCAACCAGTCCATCCTAATGGAAATCAGTCCTGAATATTCATTGGAAGGACTGATGCTGCAGCTGAAGCTCCAATACTTTGGCCACCTGATGTGAAGAGCTGACTCATTTGAAAAGACCCTGATGTTGGGAAAGATTGAAGATGGGAGGAGAGGGGGATGACAGAGGATGAGATGGTTGGATGTTATCACCGACTCGATGGACATGAGTTTGAGCAAGCTCAGGGAGTTGGTAATGGACAGGGAGGCCTGGCGTGCTGCATCCATACAGTTGCAAAGAGTCAGATATGACTGAGCGACTGAATTGAACTGACTGATTCACACACTTGTGAATATCTCAGTATTGTGGGCATTAAACAGATTAATACATTCACAACACTTAGCACATTGGCAGTGCCTAAGGAACATTAGTGAGGATGATGACATACTGTCTGGGACCTTCGTCTCCTGTGAAATGGAAGTAACTGCTGCTCTTTCCTGTTCCACAAGACTCTTATGATAATTAAATAAGATTGTTGAGGTCAGCATCATGTGTAGATTTACTCAGCACATGTGGTTTGGTCCAGGCAGGAGTAGAGCATAGCATAATAAACTGCGGAGGGCCACACAGACCTCATCTTATTATGAAACTAAATGAGGAAGTCAAGAAACACCTGGAGTAACAGGCAAATTTGGCCTTGGAATATGGAATGAAGCAGGGCAAAGACTAATAGAGTTTTGCCAAGAAAATGCACTGGTCACAACAAACACCCTCTTCCAACAACACAAGAGAAGACTCTATATACATGGACATCACCAGATGGTCAACACCGAAATCAGATTGATTATATTCTTTGCAGCCAAAGATGGAGAAGCTCTATACAGTCAGCAAAAACAAGACCAGGAGCTGACTGGGGCTCAGATCATGAACTCCTTATTGCCAAATTCAGACTTAAATTGAAGAAAGTAGGGAAAACCACTAGACCATTCAGGTATGACATAAATCAAATCCCTTATGATAATACAGTGGAAGTGAGAAATAGATTTAAGGGCCTAGATCATAGATAGAGTGCCTGATGAACTACGGAATGAGGTTCGTGACATTGTACAGGAGACAGGGATCAAGACCATCCCCATGGAAAAGAAATGCAAAAAAGCAAAATGGCTGTCAGGGGAGGCCTTACAAATAGCTGTGAAAAGAAGAGAAGCAAAAAGCAAAGGAGAAAAGGAAAGATATAAACATCTGAATGCAGAGTTTCAAAGACTAGCAAGAAGAGATAAGAAAGCCTTCCTCAGTGATCAATGCAAAGAAATAGAGGAAAACAACAGAATGGGAAAGACTAGAGATCTCTTCAAGAAAATTAGAGATACCAAGGAACATTTCATGCAATGATGGGCTCGTTAAAGGACAGAAATAGTATGGACATAACAGAAGCAGAAGATATTAAGAAGAGATGGCAAGAATACACAGAAGAACTCTACAAAAAAGATCTTCACGACCCAGATAATCATGAAGGTGTGATCACTGACCTAGAGCCAGACATCCTGGAATGTGAAGTCAAGTGGGCCTTAGAAATCATCACTACGAACAAAGCTAGTAGAGGTGATGGAATTCCAGTTGAGCTATTTCAAATCCTGAAAGATGATGTTGTGAAAGTGCTGCACTCAATATACCAGCAAATTTGGAAAACTCAGTAGTGGCCACAGGACTGGAAAAGGTCAGTTTTCATTCCAATCCCAAAGAAAGGCAATGCCAAAGAATGCTCAAACTACCGCAAAATTGCACTCATCTCACATGCTAGTAAAGTAATGCTCAAAATTCTCCAAGCCAGGCTTCAGCAGTATGTGAACTGTGAACTTCCTGATCTTCAAGCTGGTTTTAGAAAAGGCAGAAGAACTAGAGATTAAATTGCCAACATCTGCTGGATCATGGAAAAAGCAAGAGAGTTCCAGAAAAAAAACATCTATTTCTGCTTTATTGACTATGCCAAGGCCTTTGACTATGTGGATCACAATAAACTGTGGAAAATTCTGAAAGAGATGGGAATACCACACCACCTGACCTGCCTCTTGAGAAATTTGTATGCAGGTCAGGAAGCAACAGTTAGAACTGGACTTGGAACAACAGACTGGTTCCAAAATGGAAAAGGAGTACGTCAAGGCTGTATATTGTCACCCTACTTATTTAACTTATATGCAGAGTACATCATTAGAAACGCTGGGCTGGAAGAAGCACAAGCCGGAATCAAGATTGCCGGGAGAAATATCAATAACCTCAGATATGCAGATGACACCACCCTTATGGCAAAAAGTGAAGAGGAACTAAAAAAACTCTTGATGAAAGTGAAAGTGGAGAGTGAAAAAGTTGGCTTAAAGCTCAACATTCAGAAAACGAAGATCATGGCATCTGGTCCCATCACTTCATGGCTAATAGATGGGGTAACAGTGGAAACAGTGTCAGACTTTATTATTTTGGGCTCCAAAATCACTGCACATGGTGACTGCAGCCATGAAATTAAAAGATGCTTACTCCTTGGAAGGAAAGTTATGACCAACCTAGATAGCATGTTCAAGGGCAGAGACATAACTTTGCCAACAAAGGTCCATCTAGTCAAGGGTATGGTTTTTCCTGTGGTCATGTATGGATGTGACAGTTGGACTGTGAAGAAGGCTGAGCGCCAAAGAATTGATGCTTTTGAACTGTGGTGTTGGAGAAGACTCTTGAGAGTCCCTTGGACTGCAAGGAGATCCAACCAGTCCATTCTGAGGGAGATCAGCCCTGGGATTTCTTTGGAAGGAATGATACTAAAGCTGAAATTCCAGTACTTTGGCCACCTCATGTGAAGAGTTCACTCATTGGAAAAGACTCTGATGCTGGGAGGGATTGGTGGCAGGAGGAGAAGGGGATGACTGAGGATGAGATGGCTGGATGGCATCAGTGACTCGATGTACATGAGTCTGAGTGAACTCCGGGAGTTGGTGATAGACAGGGAGGCCTGGTGTGCTGCTATTCATGGGGTCGCAAACAGTCGGACACAACTGAGCGACTGATCTGATCTGATCTGATCTGATGTTAAATTGAACTCTTTCCTGTGATTATTTTCAGAAGTGGAATTTGTAGTAGACTATTTATGATGGACTTTGTTTCTGGTGTGTTTTGTCATGAAGAGAAAACCATATATAGTAGTGTTACTTGTTACCGAGTTCAAGCTTGTTCTGCTTGCCTCATGACAGCCCAGTAAGTCTTACAGATGAGGTGCAGAGGCAAGGAATAACAACTTTATTTGGAAAGCTGGCGGACTGAGAAGAAGGCAAACTAATGTCTCAAAATAACAGTCTTATTGGGGTCTGGATGCCAGGGAAGGAAGTCAAGTCAAAGGCCATTTATCTTGCAAAATTGGAGAGGGATGTGTTCATTTCTTCTTTTCTGTAGCCATTCACAAGTGGCCAAGGTCAGACTGTCTCTCTGTGAGCAGAAAAAAAGCCACTTTAGTTTAACATTTAGGCAGAGAAGTAGGATTCCCCAACAAAAGCAATGAGTAGCAAAAGCTAAAGTCACAGAGATCCAACATGCAGTCAAAACTGGCTCCTCCCTATTATAGTTCCTTTGATCTACATCTCCGCTATCTGGGGCCAGTGTCCTGTGCTTTCTCATCCTGAGTCTCCACAGGGTGCACCACCCTTGCAGGGGTGTCTGCAGAGTCCTGATGGCTGCAGCATCCTTTGTTTACTGATGTGACAGGTGGCATTTTTAGTTCACACCAAATATTTACTAGAAATTAGTTATCATCGTCTAATCTTACAGCCTTTAGTATATACTGTTGTTGTGGATTCTGAGAAGGGAAATAAACTCAAGGATTATAAGTGATCCTTTGTCATTTAGTAATATTTCTGTTTTCCTGCCTACATCCCTCTGGTCTTCTTAGATGTTTATTCACAAATCTGTGTTTGTCACACGTGGTACAGCTCTGAAAATAATGGCTTACTACTCCAGTAGTAAACTCACACTTGGAAATGGCTGGAATCCACAATTTACCAAAATGTGAGGGGATGTGAACCATCTGGAGGGAAAAAAATTAAAGAGAAGTTATGTTTATTTAAGAAGTATCATGGCAAAATTAATCTTGATAACTAAAGCAAAATTTGTGTAACAATTAGGATTGACTTAAATATTTTTCAGGTGTTTATTACTGACTTAGCACTTGGAGTGAGTCTTAGATAAGAGATCTAAAAGGAGGGAACATTCTAAAATCCACTAACCCTTCCCAGTACTGCCACAAGATTTCCCCCATTCTTTTGAAAATCAGGGCTCAATTTCAACTCCCCACCCAGACATTTGGTGATATTTTTGTTGCTCTTTAGGTGTCATCCTATTTTCTCTTTCTTTGTACCACTTAAATCACCTTATTTCATTTTATTTGAATTTGTAATATGTTAAATTTGCTGGTGTTGTTTAGTCGCTAAGTCATATCTGACCCTTTTGTGTCCCCATGGACTGTAGCTCACTAGGCTCCTCTCTCCATGGGATTTTGCAGCCAAGAATACTGGAGTGGGTAGTCATTTTATTCTCCAGATGATCTTCCTAACGTAGGGATTAAACCCATGTCCCCTGCATTGGCAGGCAGATTCTTATCCACTGTACCACCAGGGAAGCCCCTAAATACATATGTTTTAAAAAATATTGTTTTGATTATTTCATGAATTATTTCTCTTAAAGCTCCTACCTGAAGAAATGAGTAATTTTTTATATCTTGTTCTTGCAGGAAGAATTTTAAATCGTTTTTCGAAAGACATAGGTCAAATGGATGACTTACTGCCCTTGACATTTCTTGATTTCATTCAGGTAATGTAGCAGTCCTGTCAGAGCTCTCACAGGGAAAAGCAGGTGCCTGTTTCTCAAGGCCTTTTCACAGGGGCTAAGGGTGGGCCTTTCAAACTGGTGATGTGTCCTGTTATCTTGAGTCAGAGGCTATGTTTGTAAGAGAGAGGTGTGGCTGTGATGGGGAGGCTGAGTTAACATGAGTAACACCTGGGCAGAAGTGGCTACACAGTCACCTCAAGGTTGGTCTGAAGTAGTGACATGCTGGGTAAGTGGTTCTCCCTCTGCCTTCCAGGTGTCTGGTGTGGATTCCCTGTACCGTGAGCACATTTTATAACAGAGAGACAATCATCTCTCAAAGAAAGATAGCCTTGATAAACTAAATTATGCATTGTATCAGCCTTCCCAGGGGGCTCAGTGGTAAAGAAGTTTCCTGCAAATACAGGAAACACAAGAGACAAGAGTTCAGTCCTTGGGTGAAGAAGATCCCCTGGAGAAGGAAATGTCAACCCACTCCAGTATTCTTGCCTGGAAAATTCCATAGACAGAGGAGCCTGGCAGGCTGCAGTCTATGGTGTTTCAGGGACTCAGACATGACTGAGCACCAGCACGATGCATTGTATTACCACAGAGGGCACATGTTCACTGCACGGTTTTGTTTGGATAAAGCCATATGTGGTTACTTACAAAGAAAAGATTGGTAAAAATAAGTTGAAAATAATACTTTAGCAAGGACATTGTTGTTGTTTAGTCACTAAGTTGTGTCCAACTCTTTTGTGACCCCATGGACTACAGCCCTGCAGGCTCCTCTGTCCATGGGATTTCTAAGGCAAGGGTACTAGAGTGGGTTGCCATTGCCTAGGGGATCTTCCTGACCCAGGGATCAAACCTGTATTTCCTTTATTGGCAGGTGAATTCTTTACCACTGAGCCACCTGGGAGGTCCAACAAGGAGGACAGAGACCAGTTATTGAGGATACGAAGCCTTTAAGCCAGTAATTTGATTCTGGGATCAAAGTTATCTCAGAAAATGTCCTTTGTTTTTGTAGGCTTTTTCTTCTTTTTACGGGTTGATTGCTCTGCCTTGAGATGTCTTAAAGAAAGGAGAGAGAGAGAGAGAGAGAGAGACCTGTGCAATACCTTCTATCCAGCCTCTCTTTTGTCTGTGAACTTGAGGTTCTAAAGAATGCTCTCATCTCATTCAGTATCATTGCTCACATGGGGTGTTTTTTTCTGTTATTTAATTCTGTCTACTTTTCAGTGATTAAGTTTGCGGGGAGTTTTCCTTTTCTTCCCACATGTTAATTTTGGAAATGAAATGGATTATGAAAGACTGCACACAGAAATGCAGCAGTGAACTTCTCAGTGCAGATGGCATAGCCTGTGGGCAAGGCTTCCACTGTTACCAATGTGAACAAAGCTGAGAGGCAGAGGCAGAGGACTTGTACTGCAAAGATGTCTGATTGTTTTCTATTTTGCAAACTTATTTTATAAATGTGCCTTGCTGGGTTTAACTATGTAATTTATTCCCAGAAACAATTTTTTCCTAAAAACAGTGTCACATTTTAACAGTGATGGTGAATTACTTTGAAAAGATTTTGTGAAAGATTCTGTTTCTTTGCTATGGAAAGGTAGGCCAAGGTTGGGTTTCTGCCATGTACTTAGCTCATGGTTAGTTAGTGGTCATATCAGAATTGTTACATATTTTTGCATGACAGATAGAGACAAGGATAGATGTTACCTGATTTCAGTAGGAAACATTCTCATTAAAGAGGAAAGAAAAGTCTAGTCTTGCTGATTTGCAGTCCCAGCTCTGCCACTTGTAGTTCAATTATCTTGAAGTTGAAGGTGGAGGTGTCCTGCGGGTCACTGGAACTAAGATTCTGGTGTTTGAGGGGAGATCTGGGATGAGCATGGAGCCTGTGTACCCTTCACTGAGCTGTAGTAGCTGAATCTGTGAGGATGACAAGATAGCCCAGAGAGAGGGAAGCATTTTTAGGGGCCAAGGTAAGAAGACTTGATATCAGAGAGTAAATAGAGAAAGAAAAGGGAGGAGAGGAGACTCACAGTGAACAGCAAAGGAAAAAGAAGGAAATAGGTTGGCAAATCAAGGAAGGACAGGTCTTCTCAATGCAAATGAGAAGGTGAGTCTGTGGAAAGTTGTTGGTTAATTTGGAATCAGGAGATGTCAGTGACCTGAGAAGCAGGTTTCAGATGTGAGGAGGCCAGAGTGCAAAGGGCTGCAAATCCAGGAGGTGCAGAGGGAGTTGAGGTGAAGACAGTCTACTCCTGGAAGGGGTTTGAATAAAGTGGGAGAGAGGCCCATCTGGAATGTAGGGTCTGAGGAGGTGTTGCTGGTTTTGGGGGTGTACAGATTGTTAGTTGGGTGTGTGTGTGAGGTGGTGGGTGGTATTTCCCTCTCTCCCTCCTTCCCTTCAACAAGCAGGGGTTAGAGTTGAGGCCCTGAGGTACAGGGGCGAGTCAGGCATGAAGCCCTCTCCTCATGGGTCTCCTCCAGCTCCCCCAGGAAATGAAGACATCCAGAAACTCACCCCTTGCTCCTTGGGAATCCTAATTGTGGGAGCCCTGTGGAGGAAGTCCTGGAAGGCAAACTGGATGTGGGGGCTGGAGGCAGTTAGGGAGCCTGGTCCAGGAGGTGGGCGGAGCTTCCAGGAGGTGACCTTTGATCCCAGATGAGAAGGAAAGGCTGCTGCTGTGGATGCTGGGGCTGGAGGTGCTGCTGGTTCCTGAGAGGGAGCCAGTCTTTCTATCACTGGTTGAGAAGGGGAAGGGAAGGGGCTGGAAGGGGGCTGTTGAGTTTTGTTTTAAAGGATACAGTTCATGCCAAGAGTTTCCAAACTCATTTTTTGATGATTCTGCTTATCCTTGGTGTATTTGATAAACCTTGGAAGATTCTTGATCGTTTTAATTTTTATTAATTCTAAAGAGTCCAATTTCGATAAGCCTCTCTGAGCATCAGTTTCCTGCTTTGTAAATGGAGAGCATAATCCCTCCTCATATTGATGTAAGAATGAGATTACATAAAGCCTGTGAAATACTTGAGGTTGGGACTCATGGCAAGTCTTATAAAGTGTCTATTGTAATTGATATTTGAGAGCATAGGGTAACCATCACTTCTTTGCTTGTTGGCTAGTTTTAGAGAACTGTGGAACTTCTGTGTTATGAGAAAACTTGTCATGGCCTCTAGCAATAAAGCAATGTCTTATTTTTCAATTTTTTTGTTTGTACAGGCTTTTAAACAAGACCTTTAACATTTTCACAAGCATTATTTTCTTTTCTTTGCTGCTTTTTTGTATATTTCATTTGCAATTCATTTAGATGCCATTGCTGCTTGTCATAAACAGCTGCTCACAGCACAGTATCCTTTTGGAGAATGAAAGGTGCTCAAGAGACTCCCTTCTATAGGTAGTGGTTCTCTGCCTTAGTCATCCTGACATCGTAACCAGGCTTCTTGCTTCCACCAAGAATGCCAAACTGGAGTGGACACAGTTAAATTTCCTGAGATTCATGAGTTTACAAAATCTAGATTTTGTCCTTCCATTGGTATCAATATACCAGTTCATGGTGCATGAAATAGAAAATGTCAAATTGTTCTCTTTGGACTATATTGAATAATCTGGTTTGGTTTTGTTGATTCAGAGGTCCATCATTTTGTCCCTTAGTCTCCCATAAATACTTAGGAGTGTCAAAATAGTAAGTCTTCACTAAGACAAAGGATAACTTGAAAGATAAAGAAGATATGGAATAAGAAAAGAAACATCTCTTTTAAAATATTAAAAAAGGAAAGAAACATCTCAAAAAATGTTATTTACTGCCATGTCCCTAAGTTTATCGATCTTTAGAAGGCCCAGAGTTGGGAGGATAATACAGAGAGGACAAAAATTGTAGTAGGCATGAAATTTATTGGTCGTATTATTGGTCATATAATTTTTAAAGTGCATCTTCAAATGAAATAGACATTTGAAATGATTTTCACTGTGACCAAAGAAAAGCCACAGTCACTTTGGTACCTGTGACATCATCACCACATCTAGGAAAAGTAGCACCTGCTCTGATACGTCTCTAGATAATAGTAAGCTGTTCTAGTGGTTAGAATGAGTGGTCTGTTAGGGCTCAACTTCATGAGATTCTTAATGTTTTTTGGGCTGATAAATCTATGAATACCTCCTCCCCTGGCTGCTGGCATGTAGAGCACACTGGAGGGTGGTGATGATGGAGTTAGAGTTTCTGTTTGTTATGCTTGAACTGGTTAGCACTTTATGTACATTACATAAAGTGTAATGTACATCATTTAATTCTTACCACCATTCTTTTATGTTTTTGGTATATCCCAGTTTTTACTAAGATTGAGAGTAGGTGTAGAGTCTTACTCTCCCTGTTAATAATATTCAGGAAGTTGAGCCCTAAGCCCTGTCTCAGCACAATACTGGGCTAGTGGAATTTCCCCTCCAGGTATAGGCTGTCAGTCTCTGCAAACAAAAGAATTTTTCTGAATTGTTAAAAATCACCATTTTCTCTTAAGTGAAAGAGTTCATCTAAGAATTTTTTTTTATGTGGATTCATAGACTTTGGTTAGAATTTCCGAAATGGTGTGCTCCAAATGAGAAATATATAAATAATTATTCTCCTTATTTGGGGGGCATCAGAACTTGAGTCACTTGCTTCTGGGTCAATATGCTTCTTTCTATATACCCATCATTGTCTCTGTGCCTGTGAGACAGAGGTACAGAAGCACGGGCTATGGTGATGTGGTCCATAAGATGGGCCTGAAGTCCAACCAGATCAGGAAATTATGTGTGTAGCTTGAATTGGGCTTTTTGGAATTCTTGTGAATGTAGGAGAAAGAAATGAGGTTAGCTTCAAGGAAGGGATGTGTATTGCACACCAGAATCATTTGTTTCCATCTTCAAATGACTTTTTGCTTAGATACTATTTTCATCTTCTGCCAGCTTCTACAAAGGGTTTGCAATAGCTGGTAATAAAAGATTCACATGTGTATACATATAACTGTAAACCCATATCCAAATATATATATATATATATATATATATATATATATATATATAATATTCAGTCCACAATGTGGAGAAGGCAATGGCAACCCAATCCAGTACTCTTGCCTGGAAAATCCTATGGACGGAGGAGCCTTGGTAGGCTGCAGTCCACGGGGTTGTGAAGAGTCGGGCATGACTAACCGACTTCACTTTCACTTTTCACTTTCATGCATTGGAGAAGGAAATGGCAACCCACTCCAGTGTTCTTGCCTGGAGAATCCCAGGGACAGGGGAGCCTGGTGGGCTGCTGTCTATGGGGTCACACAGAGTCGGACATGACTGATGTAACTTAGTAGCAGCAGCAGCATAGTATTACCTATAAGTAGATGTTAGAGACATCCTCTTTGAATTGCTTCAGAATTTGGGGGCATGGACTCTGAAGGATGTAACCAAACTTGGAGCTTCTGAGAGCATTAGTAATGGGTCATCAATGCATACCTAAGGCAAATGCATTGGCTCAGCTTCTATGGAGCCCTTCATTTTGATTTTCCTCTGCTTCCCAGGTTATATGACAGGCTGCTGCTGCTGCTGCTGCTGCTAAGTCGCTTCAGTCGTGTCCGACTCTGTGCGACCCGATAGACAGCAGCCCACCAGGCTCTGCCGTCTCTGGGATTCTCCAGGCAAGAACACTGGAGTGGGTTGCCATTTCCTTCTCCATTGCGTGAAAGTGAAAAGTGAAAGTGAAGTCACTCAGTCGCCACCGACTCGTGGCGACCCCATGGACTGTAGCCCACCAGGCTCCTCCATCCATGGGATTTTCTAGGCAAGAGTACTAGAGTGGCTTGCCATTGCCTTCTCCATATGACAGGCTGGGTTAGTCTTAAAATGCCCTCACTTGGGGAGAGCCAGATTATTGCAACTGATGAATGTTACCCATCAAATGATGAGAGTCTGCTAAAAAAGCTGTAATTTGGATTTTTTATTGATATTTTAGTAGATTTTTTTTGAAAACCAACAATGGCAAGCCAGGTGACTTAAGACCAGACATAGAAGGAGTTGGCAGGATCCCTCCCCATGAGCATGAAAGTTGTAGCAGGTGGAATGCATATTTAATGCAGTGACTGTAAGCAGTTGTTCATCTGTGGGTCTAATCGGAGAGTGGTCAGTTAGGCCTATATTTCTCCACTTATGACTGTAATGTATTCCTTCAGAATCCCATCCTCTTCACTTTGAGTTTTATTTTGATACCGTGGCAGATATGGGAGAAACAGAAAAAGCACATGGGTCTCCATCCAGATAATACAATTTGGTTCCCAAGGGCTCCTGGACACAGAGTCACAGCTCTGGTCATTTCCTCCTCCTTCCAGGCTCCTCCTGCCTGCGGCTGTGGCTCTGGGCTTCCCTGAGTACAAACTGCTCCTGTCTTTCTCCTTGACCTGCAGTCCTTCCTGGGAAAACATAGGACAGACACTTGCCCTCTCATCTTTATGTTGTATCTGTAAATGAAAATGAAGTTCTTACTTTTCTCATTCACAAGATGGTTGTGAAGATCCTCTGAAAAAACTGATCAGGAAGCGCAGTGAAATGATAACCCAAGTCTCTGTGATACAGACATTACCCTCCTAACCCATCCGTCAAAGGCGCACCTGGGCCAGCTTCCCTGGGTGACGAGGTGGGGAGGCCCTGGGGTAGTGAGCATGGGATGCAGGTTCTGGTGCTGAGAGGACCCAGAACAACCAGTGTTAACTCAGACAGGCATCTTAACTTCTCATCTCAGCTCCTTTTTGGTCAAAATTTCCATCAATTCTAGTTACTGCCCACAGGTTATTCTTGCCACTCTTTCTATTTGTTAAACCAGCCTGTAAAATTCAGACGTAAGTTTCTTCTTAGAATTGTCTAAAAATGTTCCTGGATTCTTCCCTTTGTTTTCCCAGCACTCTGTGCCTTGTGCAGGTCACTATGGATTTGTATCCACCTGAGATCACAAACTTTGGCAGCCTTGGCCCAGACTAAATCTGCACATCCCCACCACCCCACCCCACTGTCATAGCAAACAGATAACTATTGATTGCATTCTTAAAAAGTAAGGGTATCATAATTTTCTTGATAAAGATGGATGCTTAAATCAGCATCCGCCAATGATTTTGTTTTCTATTCTACCTTCTGTCTTTTTTTGACTGAGATCATTTCTCAAGATAAAATCATCTCATGGGATAATGTGATGATTAAGAGAATGTTCATGGAACTCAGCACAGTGTCTTACATATAGTAGGCAACTTGTAAATGGGATCCGATGTTGTTATAATCATTAGCTTTTGGAAAAGGCATTTTAAATACTTACTATAATTATAGAAAGATGGCTGTATACTGGGGGCAAGCTTAAATATGTCATAAAGGCTTATGACATGGGCTTCCCAGTTTTATGACTGAGGCTTTTCAGTCTCCATCAAGTTTATTTCCTCTCTCTGAGCCTCACTCTCTCCATCTGTAAAATGAGACAATACTGTTACTATATAGAGCTATTATGAGGATTAATGAGTTAATACACGTGAAAGTTTGAAGGTATAACTCTGTACACAGTCTACATTTAGTATGTATTAACTATGGATAGAAAATTATAGAAAGAGGAATTCCTACTTCCAAAGGTCAGCATTTAAATTTTTTCCTACTTTTCTGGATACTGAATGTAATTAACCATTTCTTTATGCCTCCATGCATTGCTGAGGCTTCTGCATTCCTTACCTGTGATTGATACCTGCTCACTCATCTCTCTAGTACCACCTGCTGACTCCTGACAGTTTGGGATTCAGCTCCTACTCTCTGAGCCTCAAATATTCTCCTCTGTTAAAACTAGTAATGCCTGCCTCATAGGGCTACTGAGTGTATCACAAGAGCGGATACCTAGAAAGTTCTTATCATCCTGTTTGACTCATGCACTAAATATCATGCCAGTGAGTGAAGTTGCTCAGTCGTGTCCAATTCTTTGCAATCCCATGGACTATAGCCTACCAGGCTCCTCCATCCATGGAATTTTCCAGGTAAGAGTACTGGAATGGTTTGCCATTCCTTCTCCAGGGGATCTTCCCGACCCAGGGATCGAACCCAGGTCTCCCGCATTGCAGGCAGACACTTTAGTGTCTGAGCTACCAGGGAAGCCCTAAATATCATGAGGACCACCTATAATTTTTTTTATTTGGAAGGGAAAGCATTCCCTGCTGTCCCAACAAGTCTTTTTGAGGAAATGAGTTTAATCCCAACAGAACAAACCTATTACAATTTATCTTTGAAAGGACCCTTCATAAGGAGGCCTCTGTATCTATTTTTGCTATTTCAGACATTGCTACTTGTGGTTGGTATGGTGGGTGTGATGGTGGCTGCGATTCCTTGGACGGCTATACCTGTGATTCCCCTTGGCATCATTTTCTTTATCCTCCATTGGTATTTCTTAAGGACGTCATGAGAGGTGAAACGCCTGGAATGTACAAGTGAGTACCAGGGCTCTCACGTTTAGGAGGGTAATGCAGACTGACTTCCAGTTATGCCACAATTAACAAGACCCCTGAAATTCTGAAGACTCTGTCTTCTGGAATTTCTCACAAGTCAACATTAGGTGATTGAATGTTATGGCCACTGTGAGTCAATGTGGTCCTTAAGGCAAATAAACTGGTGTCAGGTCAGCTGCATCTTTGCATTTTAGCACAAGGGGGATGGATGTGATCACCATGAGGATGGGGACCATTTCTGTCTTGTTCATGACATATTTCCTAACACAGAGTATCCACTCTGTAAATACTTTTCTTAAAAATATTTTTTCATGTAGCAACTAATGTAGAAGGAAAATAGACAATTTTTCTCCTCCTGAAGTTAACAGAAATGACAAGGAAAGAAAGAAATTAGAAAAGGAAAGAAGACCTTAGGAAATTTATGTCAGGAGTGATATATTTGAAAAATACTTTTTTTTCCACATGTTTAAGTAAGTTGCAGTTGTTAAATGTATTGAAAAGACATATGTTAGTGACTCAGTTGTGTCTGACTCTTTGCAACCCCATGGACTATAGTCGACCAGGCTCCTCTGTCCATGGAATTATCCAGGCAAGAATACTGGAGTGGGTAGCCATTCCCTTCTCCAGAGGATCTTCCCAACCCAGGGACTGAAGCCAGTTCTCCTCCACTGCAGGTGGATTCTTTACTGTCTTATCCACCAGGGAAGCCCGATTGAAAAGATAATCCTGTTATTTGCAGGTTTGCTCTTTATCATTACTAGTATTTGGGGTGATACCTCACTGTTTGTGCCCCCCACCCCCCGCCTTTCTTAAAGCTATTCATATAAACGATGCTGAAAAGAATCCCTTAGGAGGACACAAGAGTGGGATCTGTTTAGTATGCATTTAGTTTATTACCCCATTCAAATTCCTAGTTTTAGAATAATGGGGAATAGGGATTTCCCTGGTGGTCCTGTGGTTAAGACTCTGTGCTTCTGCTATGCGGGGCACAGCTTCAATTCCTGGTCAGGGAACTAAGAACCTGAAAGTTGCAGCCAAAAAATAATAATAATAATAATGGGGATCACATTTTATGACTAATCATTCTATTATGCAGGCAATCACAGAGGATGAAATAATTGAATTTATCTTATTATTAATGCATATATTTCATCAATGTTAAAACTAATAAGGAAAGTAGAATTACTATATATTTTAAAAGTTATAAAACTATAGCCAAAAAGTAAGAAGGGAATATGTTTGTATCAGAGATGTCAACCATAAATGTGTGTGTGTGTTAGTCACTCAGTCGTGTCCAACTCTCTGTGACCCCATGGACTGCAGCCTGCCAGGCTCCTCCACCCATGGAATTCTCTAGGCAAGAACACTGGAGTGTGTTGCCATTTCCTTCTCCAATGCAAATTTCAGTAGTAGTAGTTTAGTTGCTAAGTTGTCTCTGACTCTCGTGACCCCACAGACTACAGCCTGCCAGGCTCCTCCATCCATGGGATTCTCCAGGCAAGAATACTAGAGTGGGTTGCCATTTCCCTCTCCCAGCCATAAATAATTATTGCAAATGAATACCAACTTAACTTCTAGAAACCAAACCAAGAAGAGAAGAATATTGAGCCCCAAGGTTCTTTATATATACCAAGTGGAAAAAAAAAAAAACTAAACAGTTCATCCAGTCAAAGGAGTTTTTACACTGTGGAATTTGCATGTTTTGTTTTTATAATAACACTTAAGATGCTTCCTTGGTTACTCAGATGGTAAAGAATCTTCCTGTAATACAGGAGACCCAGGTTTGATACTTGGGTCAGGAAGTTACCCTGGAGAAGGAACTGGCAACTCATTCCAGTATTCTTGCCTGGAGAATTCCATGGACAGAGGATCCTGGTGGGCTACAGTCCATGGGGTCACAAAGAGTTAGACATGACTGAGTGACTAACACTTTCACTTTTTAAAGAGATATTTATTCTAATTAATTGCAAAAAGGATAGTGATCATCCATTTCATAAAAGCAATAGAAAAAATTTTCAGTCATCAAGAGAACCAGCTCAACTTTTGTTAAGGTCCAGTTTTGTGAGGTTTTTGGATAGATGTGGAGCAGTAGAGTCCAGGTGTATGTGACATTCTGCTGATGTGACTTGGTTGATGGAAGGACCTGGTGAGGCAGAAGAGGAAGTAATGAGCTTCATCCAATCTTCTGTGTAGACAAGGCTTTAGATGTTTTATGGTTTGAGCCTGCCCATGAAATGGGGTCATTCAAGAGTCTTGTTGAAAAGCATCTCTCTGGTGTATTCAATGAGGGGTTGTTCCAGAAGGAACACTTGACAGAGATTTTTGCCTGAGGAAGGGCCATTTCCCATCCTTATGGAAGTGGAGAGAAGGGCTCCTCCTGAGACTTTTTTCAAAAAGCAGTACAGGATTTTCTCAGTATTTGAGCTGGAGAGTCTGAGAACTTTGGCATCATCTCTGTGGAATATTTGGATTTTCCTGCATCCTAGTAGGCTGCAATAAGTTAGACCCTAAATTAAATCCGTATACCCCTCCTCCACACCCCTGATAACCGCATGTGGTGTCCAGCTGATTAGAACTGCTTATGTTCTCTCTGGATGGTAGATTTGTGCCTAAATGATGACACCACTGTTTTCTCTAAATAGTAACTGATCATCTGTTTTAGGGTTTCCCAGGTGGCTCAGTGATAAGGGAATCTGCCTTCCAGTGCAGGAGATGCAGGAGAAATGGGTTCAGTCCCTAGGTTGGGAAGATTTCCTGGAAGAGGAAATGGCAACCCAGTCTGTATTCTTGCCTGGATAATCTCATGGACAGAGGAGCCTGGTGGGCTACAGTCCATGGGGTCAGAAAGAGTCAGACACAATTGAGCGACTGAGTGAGTGAGAGTATATCTTAAGGCCCCTGCTGGAGTCACCAGCCAAAAGAAGGACACCTGCCTTCTATGACCAGAAGGCATAAGCCTGCTTCATCTCTGTGCTCTGAAAGACCACTGAATCCTGAGGTTTAGCTTCATATCCTACTGCCTAACTGCCTCTGGAAGCTTCAGTTCAGTTCAGTTCAGTCACATAGTCCTGTCTGACTCTTTGCAACCCCATGGACCGCAGCACGCCAGGCTTCCCTGTCCATCACCAACTCCCAGAGTTTACTCAAATTCATGTCCATTGAGTCGGTGATGCCATCCAACCATCTCATCCTCTCTTGTCCCCTTCTCCTGCCTTCAATCTTTCCCAGAATCAGGGTCTTTTCAAATGAGTCAGCTCTTTGCATCAGGTGGCCAAAGTATTGGAGCTTCAGCTTCAACATCAGTCCTTCCAATGAATATTCAGGACTGATTTCCTTTAGGATGGACTGGTTGCATGTCCTTACAGTCCAAGGGACTCTCAAGAGTCCTCTTCAACACCACAGTTCAAAAGCATCAATTCTTCTGGAATCTTAGGTTGACATTTTCATCTTCATGGCATATTTGCAGCTAATTATAATAGGGTTTTGAGGGGCACATTTTTGCAAAAGTGAGCATAACAATGGTCAGTCATGGATGGACAAGTACATAAAACCAAGGTAGCATTTGATTGCATTTCTCTAACCAGCTTTTTGATTTGGCAGTGCCTGATTCCAAATTCTGTCTGAAAAAGCTTTTTGATTTGGCAGTGCCTGATTCCAAATTCTGCCTGAAAAATTCTGGAATCAACGAGCAATGTCTGCTACGAACATTGCTAGGGGAGGGTTAGCACGTGTGTCAGATGTATTAGGACCGTGGATCATCATCAAGTCTGCTCTTTTAAGGAGTTCTCGTACTAGATTCCCAGGAACTGTGTTCAACCTCAGGTGCTTCATAAGATGCGCAGTAGTGGTGAAGGCTGTTGGATGTTAGCTGAGTAAGATTTGAGGGTTTTCTGAACATAAATAACAAAATCTAGAGAAAAATGTTCATTGTGACACATGGGCATCCTTCACCCTGATTATTCTCCCTCTGAGACACTGCTGTTAGGATTAAAAGCATACCCTTGGATCAGAAAGTTGGGTCTCACACCCAGATCTATCACTTAGGTGGGTTAATATAGTTAATCTTGGCCACTGATTGCTCTTACTCCCTCAGTCTCTGGGGTTCTCATGAGGATTTCTTGAATTGATGCTTGTAAAGTACTTGCTGGCCATGACCAAAAGCACTGGAACCTTGAACATGGGGGAATCAAGAACTTACTCAACTAGCAGGTCTCACATAGCTTGAAATATAACCTGCAGCAATGCTGTCAGCCCAAGGTCCTCCTGCCCGGGAAGATCTGTAGTCCTGGTGGGGTGTGTCCCCAAGAGTCCTCATGGTTGTGGGAAACACAGGCATCAGTCCTGTGAACTGTAGGGTTGTGTGTGTGTCTATGACTGAGGACTGACACCATGACTGTAGCATAGTCTGCTTCAGGACAGCGAGCTCAGTGCTTGTGGGAAAAATGATATCTTGGGCAACATACACCAGAACCTTACATCCCCTATCCCCTATTCTAGTTAATTTTATTTTCAGTCCCTCCATTTCACTCATCCTGGCATCCTGCTCAGACCTAAATGGGGTTTGAGAGAAGCAGGATGGCTTTTCATGGGTCCAGATTACCCCAGCCCTCTTGGGCATGAGGTGAGGTCGGTGATGGGATGTTTGGTTCCCTGGTGTTCAGGGCTTAGATGACACCTGGTTTCTAAAGTCGACCCTACCCTCCATCCCTGCTGGAGAGAATCAGCTGCACTTTGATTTCCTGATGATGGAAGCAGGTGAGGGAGGCCAAGCTGAAGAGTTCACTCCAGGACTCTCCCTGGGGGAACAGCCACATCTGTTTCCTGCTCAGAAGCCTTGTCTATGATGAATAGTGTTGATATTACCTCATTTGCTCAGGAAGTGAGAGCCTGGTTCTAGTGACTTTTATGTGCTCTCTGAAGCTGGACTCTCGGCATCCTCCTGACAGGGTGATGGGCCCCGGAATTCACCTGTATCATCCCTGTGAGCACCCAGTGTCCAGACTGATGAGTTCTGGAGGTGGTTGGGACACCTGCTGGGCTGAAGAAAAGGCCTGAACAGAGTCCCTCGCCTTTATTATTTGGAGCATGAGCTCAATCTGAGTTTATGTTGCTCTTATAACTGCAAATTTATAGGAAGCTAAGAAGTTAGTCAGTAGAGTGAAGAGAGAGCAGCGTGGAAGCTGGAATGAGAACATAGGCACACAATTGGGTGATCAAAAGCACCATGAATCACTTTCAGCTCTTTGCCTCAACAGCGTACAAAGGGGAAGTGTTAGATGATGTCGTGGTTCAGAGATCCAGCAGGGCAGTTATAAAAACATCCATCAGGCTCCCAGAGTGGAAGTCAAGACTGTTCAAAGAATCCTTGGTTGTATGAGTCCTGTGGGCAAGGGCAGTGCAGAACCAGGTGTTCTGTGACCTGCGCAGAGACTCCTGGCGCAGGTGCAGGGAGAGTCCCCGGATGGGGGAGACGGCAGACTGTCCGCTGTCCTTTCTCATCTCACCCCTGTCCTATGTCTGGCTCTGGTCCAGTGTGGGGGATGTACTGACTCTATCCATACCTTTAGGTTACTCATCTAAGGTGGAAACAGCACACAGATAGCTCATCAAAATTCAGGGTGGTGAGGATGCTAATGAGAATTAAATTTTAGAATGCTACTGATTCAAAAATTAGTGAACAATAATTACTCACCGGTGGAAAAGAATGAAATATTGCCATTTGCAGCAACATGGATGGATTTAGAGAATATTATTCTTAGTAAAGTAAGTCAGAGAAAGAAAAAATGATATCACTTATAAATGAAATCTAAAAGTAATACAAATGAATTTGTATACAAAATATAGAGACATAGAAAACAAACAAAGTTACAGTTACCAGAGGGGATTGGGAGGGAGGGAGGAACAAATTAGAAGTATGGGGTTAACAGACACACTACTATTGATATGTCAAATAAATAAGCAACAAGGATTTACTGTAAAGCACAGGGAATTTTATTCAGTATCTTGTAATAACCTGTAATAGAACATAATCAGTAAAAAATAACTAATGACTATAAAAAAATAACTGAATGACTATACTATATACCTGAAACTAACACATTATTGTAAATAAACTATACTTCAATATATTTTTAAAAAATTTGTGAGCAGTTTCTATCTGGAGAGATGCCAGAAGATTTTAGAGGGAGGTGTGTTTGAGAGGATTTTGATGAATGAGCTAGTTAAGATATTCTTTGTCTAAATCTAGCTGTGATATGAATTTGGTCAAAGATAGTTTCAAAGAGAATCTCTCATTCCCAAGTTGTTAAAGTAAAGCTTGGAGTGAACAGGAGTTTAGGGTCACATGGAGGATTCCCTTTGACAAGATATGTGACCACAGAGCCTAGGAGACAGTGGGTTTCCTCACATTCAGCCTCCCTGACTTTCTCTGTCATGTATCTGTCTCTGCTTCCCCAGCTCAGAGCCCGGTGTTTTCCCACTTAGCATCTTCTCTCCGAGGACTCTGGACCATCCGGGCATGCAAAACCGAACAGGGTTTTCAGAAGCTGTTTGATACATACCAGGATTTCCACTCAGGTCTGTAAATTTCTGGAAATGATTTCAAGATGGGATGTGCTGCCTTCTGAGGCCTGACCTCCCTCTCAGGTGGTCTTGCTGGCCAGCACCTCTCTCTGTACCACCCCTCCTCCCCCTCTGCACACCTACCTCCCCTACCCCTTCCTCTCGGCATCCCCTCTGTGCTCCCCCCTTCCCCACTCACAGCCCTGCTTTTCTCCCCTGACTGGTTTGCATGGTCCTTCCATCACAGTGCTGTGTGGACTTCTGTCTCTTTAAGTTAGGAGTCAGCAAACTTTTCTTTTTTGCAAAGATCCAGATAGGAAATATTGTAGGCTTTGTGTGCTGTCTTTGTTGCAACTACTCACCTTTGCTGTTGTAGCAGAAAGACAGGCAAAGATAATACATCAGCCAATGGCTGTGTTCCAATAAAACTTTCTTTTCAGAACCAGGTGGTCCCTCTTCTTGGCCCCCAGACTGTGGTTTGCCAACTATTTTCAGAGCATGGAGGGTAGCAGACATGATTGACAAAAATAATTTCCTGATTTGCAACCCACTTGATTATACTTTGTATCGGTGAAGTTGTTTTTCCTAGGTAGAAAATTCAGATTTTCCTCTAAGTCTATGAAATCCTGGTCAAACTTTCCAATAATATTGTATTTTGAAGATAAAATGGCATTTTGAAAGTCACATGCAGATCCTGTTAGCTGATGGTCATGTAGACACCGGCCCTTAAGAATAAACACTGCAGTGCCCTGTAGTGAGGGCAGAAGGTGCTGGAAACAGTGTGAGCTGTGCTGTCTTCTGTCAGAGAGCTGGAAGCAGTCCACCCTGTGAGAGGATGATCTTCACGCTGAGACCCAGCACTGCAGGGAGCACACCAATGAGATGATTTACTGCCTCCTCTCTTATGATCCTATTTCTGTTCATAACCTGTGTGTCGAAGTTCTCAATCCTTGCTTCCTGGACTGATCCTCTGTGTCCCATATGTTGTCTTGTGTTGGAACCTAGTTTTCTGGAATCTCCAGGATTCTTGGGTGTGTAACTTTGCTTTTCTACCTTGTGTAAAATCTTCTGTAGCTCAGCTGAGAAAATGCTCTCCCTCATGAGAAGCAGCTAACATGGTTTTTCTGTTTATGCATCATGCTTAACGATTCACAAATGCAGAGGCTTGGTTCCTGCTTTTGACGACGTCCCGATGGCTCGCTGTGTATCTGGATGTCATCTGTGCCATCTTTGTCACTGTTGTTGCCTTTGGGGCCCTGATTCTGGTAGAAAGTAAGTACACATGTGGATATTTGTGGTGTGTTTACAGTTTATAGCTTGTTTGTAGTTTTTAAACTCTTGCCATCTTGTCTAATATATACTCTTTGGTTTTAGTGAATTGTATTAAAGTGTTTGCTGCATGTGACTCCTCAGTGTGTCCATGTGAAGTCATTTGTGTCTTGATCAGAACTTTTATCTTTTTTCCATTTATTTATTTATTTACAGTAGGTCCTTGTTGAGACCTCTTTTTTAAGAAAATTTGATTGATTTACAATGTGTTAACTTCAGGTGTATAGCCAAGTGAATCTATTATGCATATCTCCACTTTTTTAAAGATTCTTTTTCTGTACGCCATGAACATTGGGGTGCATGTATCATTTTTTTAGTAATTTGCATTTCAATAGATACTTCACATACATTGTGCTTTAGAAAAGAATGTCTGTCTTTGGCTTTCGGAATCTTTAGGAGCAAAGACCAGGTATGAATGTGCCTGCTCCAGCAGACCTGTGGTGTCTTGGGCCCCTGCTTTGACTCGTTTGATCCATTCTTTTCTTTTTAAGTTTTATTGGGGTATGGTTGATTTACACTGTTGTCTTGGTTTCAGATGTACAGCAAATGAATCTGCTGTACATAAAATAAAGCCACTCTTTTCTATATTCTTTCCCCATATATGTCATTAAAGAATTCCCTGTACTTTACGTAGTTCCTTATTAGTTATCCATTTTAATATTTTACATATGGTAGTATGCATGTGTCAATCTCAGTCTTCCAATTTATCCCACCCCTCTCTTATCCCCTGGTAACCATAAGTTTATTTTCTATACCTGTAACTCTACTTCTGTTTTGTAGGTAGGTTAATTTGCAGCCTTTTTTTAGATTCCTTATATAAGTGACATCATACTCTATCTTTCTCTGTCTGACTTACTTCACTCAGTACTAAAATCTCTAGGTCCAGCCATGTTGCTACAAGTGGCATTATTTTGCCCTTTTTATAGCTGGGTAATATTCCATTGTATGTATGGTACCACATCTTCCATATCCATTGCTTGTTGATGGACATTGAGGTTTGTTCCATGTCCTGGCTATTGTAAATAGTGCTTCAGTAAACATTAGGATGGATGTATCTTTTAGAATTATGGTTTTCTCTGGGTATATGCTCAGGAGTGGGATTGCTGGATCATATGGTAGCTCTATTTTTAGGTTTCTAAAGGAATCTCCATATTATTCTCCATGGTGTTTGTACCAGTTTACCTTCCCACCAACAGTGTTGAGGGGTTCCCTTTTCTCCACATCCTATCCAGTATTTATTGTTTGTAGACTTTTTGCTGATGGTCATACTGATTGGTGTAAGTTGAAACCTCACTGTAGTTTTGATATGCATTTCTCTAATAATTAGAGATTTGATTATCTTTCACGTGCTTTTTGGCCATCTGTATGTCTTCTTTGGAGACTGTCTGTTTTAACCTTCTGCCCATTTTTTTGATTGGGTTGTTTCTTTATTTATTTTTTATATTGAGCTGCATGAACTGTATTCTTTTGGAGAGTAATCCCTTGTCAGTCACTTTGTTGGCAAATATTTTCCCCCATTCTGCAGGTTGTCTTTTTGGCATTTTTATGGTTTTCTTTGCCATGAAAAAGCTTTTAAGCTTTATTAGGGATAAAGTTTAAAAGCTTTAAGCTTTTAAGCTTTATACCAAATTTTTATGTTTTATTTTATTTTCATTGACCTAAGTGGTGGGTCAGTACAGAGTTTACTGCAGTTTATGTCAGAGAGAGTTCTCTCTTTGTTTTCATATAAGAGTTTTGTAGTGTCTGTTCTTATATTTATGTATGCAATCTATTTTGAATTTATTTTTGTGTATGTGTTAAGGAGTGTTCTAATTTTATTCTTTTACAAGTAGCTGTCCAGTTTTCCCAACAACACTTACTGATGAAACTGTCTTTTCTCCACCGGATATTCTTGCTTCCCTTGCCATAGGTGACCACAGGTGCATGGGTTTATCTCTGGGCTTTCTATCTGGTTCCATTGATCTGTATTTCTGGGTTTTGTGCCAGTAGCATACTGTTTGAATTACTGTAGCTGTGTAGTATAGTTTAAAGACAGGGAGCCTGATTCCTCCCAGCTTCATTTTTCTTCTTTGTTTCAAAACTGCATTGGCTATTCATGATATTTTGTGTTTCCATACAAAATATAAAATATTTTGTTCTAATTCTGTGAAAAATTCCATTGGTAATTTAATAGGGATTGCATTGAATCTGTAGATTGCTTTGAATAGTTTATTTGCAGTAGGTCTTTGTTGAGATCTTTTATCTTTTTATTTTTCTTGAATGGTTTGAGGGTCAATACAACTGTAGCAAACTGATCTTCTGAACATTCCAGGTAGTGTCCTATAGTTAGGAGTTGAGAATCAAGTTTACCATTAAGCTTTTTGTACAGCTTAGATTTTAGCTTTAAGTCTACTTGCATCTCTTGTTTGTAGGGGTCTGGTGTACTGGAATGAGAAAGATTCTCTGTTGCAAAAACAGTATTCTCACTGTTGTGTGGGTACCAGGTGAGCAGCTATTGGAATGTGGCATGAATTCACTGTCCTTAACTGCTCCATACTAATAACACTGAATTGTAGTCATTAATAATGGAACAGTGAGAGTCATATTTTAGATTTAAAAGCACTACCTCTTAGAACCCATTGCCTTGTTTTTGTGGTTTCAATTGCAACTACATTGGATATAGAAAGTGAAATTACATACTGATAATTGAAGCCATAGGGACAAAAATCTGAATAATGACATGATCTTCACCTATATAATGCTGTCAAGTGTATCTCAATCCAGGTGGGATTAATATGATTAAGGGCAGAAATGATAAGAGAAGCAGAAGAGATTAGGAAGAGATGACAAGAATACACAGAAGAACTGTACAAAAAAGATCTTAATGACCTGGATAACCATGTTGGTGTGGTCATTCACCTAGAGCCAAACATCCTGGAGTGTGAAGTCAAGAGGGTATTAATTTCAAAGCATTACTATGAACAAAGCTAGTGAAGGTAATGGAATTCCAGTTGAGCTATTTAAAATCCTAAAAGAAGATGCTGTTGAAGTGCTACATTCAATATGCCAGCAAATTTGGAAAACTCAGCAGTGGCCATAGGACTGGAAAAGGTCAGTTTTCATTGCAGTCCCAATGAAGGGCAATGCCAAGGAATTTCAAACTACCACACAATTGCATTCATTTTGCATGCTAGTAAGGTTGTGCAAAGAGTTGACTCATTGGAAAAGACCCTGATGCTGGGAGGGACTGGGGACTGGAGGAGAAGGGGCGACAGAGGATGAGATGTCTGGATGGCATCACCAACTCAATGGACATGAGTTTGAGTAAACTCTGGGAGTTGGTGATGGACAGGGAGGCCTGGCGTGCTGCTATTCATGGGGTCCCAAAGAGTTGGACACGGCTGAGCAACTGAACTGAACTGAAGGTTGTGGTCAAAATCTTTCAACAGTACATGAACTGGGAACTTCCAGATGTACAAGCTGGGTTTAGAAAAGGCAGAGGAATTGGAGATCAAATTGCCAACATTCATATGATCATAGAGAAAGCAAGGAAATTCCAAAAGAGCATCGATTTCATTGACTATGTGAAAGGCTTTGACTGTGTGGATCACAACAATCTGTGGAAATTCTGTAAGAGATAGGAATAACATACCACCTTACCTGTCTCCTGAGAAACCTGTATGGAGGTCAAGAAGAAGCAATTAGAACTGAACGTGGAACAGTAGACTGGTTCAATATTGGGAAAAGAGTATGAAAAGGCTGTATGTTGTCACTGTTTATTTAATTTATATGGAAAGTACATTATGCAAAATGCCAGGCTGGATGACTCACAAGCTAGAATCAAGATTGCCAGGAGAAATATCAACAGCTTCAAATAGGCAGATGATATCACTTTAATGGCAGAAAGTGAAGAGGAAATAAAGAATCTTTTTATGAGGATGAAAGAGGAGAGTGAAAAAGCTGGCTTGAAATTCAACATTCAAAATACAATGCATGGCATCCTGTTCCATCACTTCATGGCATATATATGATAAAAAGTGGAAGCAGTGACAGATTTTATTTTCTTGGTTTCCAAAATCACTTTGAACAGTGGCTGCAGCTACCAAATTAAAAGATGTTTGCTTCTTGGAAGAAAGCTATGACAAACCTAGACAGAATATTAAAAAGCAGATATATCATGTTGCCAACAGAAGTCCATATAGTCAAAGCTATGTTTTTTCCAGTAGTCATGTAAGGACATAAGAGTTGGGCCATTAAGAAGGCTGTGAAATGAAAGTTGCTCAGTCATGTCTGACTCTTGGTGACCCCATGAACTATACAGTTTATGGAATTCTCCAGACCAGAATACTGGAATGGACAGCCATTCTCTTCTCCAGGGGATCTTCCCAACCCACGGGTCAAACCCAGGTCTCCCGCACTGCAGGTGAATTCTTTACCAGCTGAGCCACAATGAAAGCCCTTAAGAAGGCCGAGGGCTGAAGAATTGATGCTTTTGGATTGTGATGCTAGAGGAGACTCTTGAGAGTCCTTTTGACTGTAAGAAGATCAAAGCAATCAATCCTAAAGGAAGTCAGTCCTGAATATTCATTGGAAGGACTGATGCTGAAGCTAAAGCTGAACCTCCCATATTTTGTCCCCCTGATGCAAAATGCTGACTCATTAGAAAAGACCTGGATGCTGGGAAAGACTGAAGGTAAAAGGAGAAGAGGGCAGCAGAGGATGAGATGGTTAGATAGTATCACCAAATCAATGGACGTGAGTTTGAGCAAACTCGGGGAGATAATGAAGGACACGGAAGCCTGGTGTGCTGCAGTCCATGGTGTTGCAAAGAGTCAGACATGATTAGATACTGAACAGCAGCAACAACTTTGTTAATTCTTTATAAATGCATAATATTTTAAAAAATTATTTATTTTTTTGTCTGCACTGGGTCTTAGTTGGGGCACAGGGGATCTTCAGTCTCAATTGAGACAGGCAGGACTTTAGTTGCAGCATGTGAAGTCTTAGTTGTGGAATGTGGAATCTAGTTTCCTGACCAGGGATTGAACCCAGGCTCCCTGCATTGGAAATGTGGAGTCTCAGCTATTGAACCACCCAGGAAGTCCCTCATAGTGGGTTTTTCTTTTTTTTAAAACTGTTTTATGGTCTCAATCAACAGAAGTAATATTATGAGTAATACTGTCATTACATGCAAATGATTCAAATATTATAAAGGAGTCCTCTCACTACTATATAAAATAGATAACTAAAAAGTATCTACAGTATAGCACAGGGAACTCTAATTAATACTCTGTAAAATCACTGCAGATGGTGACTGCAGCCATGAAATTAAAAAACGTTTACTCCTTGGAAGAAAAGTTATGACCAACCTAGATAGCATATTCAAAAGCAGAGACATCACTTTGCTAACAAAGGTCTGTTTAGTCAAGGCTGTGAAGAAAGCTGAGTGCTGAAGAATTGGTGCTTTTGAACTGTGGTGTTGGAGAAGACTCTTGGGAGTCCCTTGGACTGCAAGGAGATCCAACCAGTCCATTCTAAAGAAGATCAGCCCTGGGTGTTGTTTGGAAGGAATGATGCTAAAGCTGAAACTCCAGTACTTTGGCCACCTCATGTGAAGAGTTGACTCATTGGAAAAGACTGATGCTGGGAGGGATTGGGGGCAGGAGGAAAAGGGGATGGCAGAGGATGAGATGGCTGGATGGCATCACCGACTTGATGGACATGAGTTCGAGTGAACTCCGGGAGATGGTGATATACAGGGAGGCCTGGTGTGCTGCGATTCATGGGGTTGCAAAGAGTCAGACACGACTGACACACTAAACTGAACTGAATGACATATATGGGAAAATAACTTTAAAAAGAAGAGATTATATGTGTATATTTCTAGCTAACTCACTTTGTTGTACACCTGAAACTAACACAACTTTGTAAATCAACTATACTCCAATAAAAATCATAAAAATAAAGGAGTCTTCTTTGTAAAATGACAGAAGGACCTGTGTGAAGGGTTGAGAAGGAGACTGACTTTATTCCTTTTCTTCCTCATTTAGCTTTGACTCCCGGGCAGGTTGGCCTGGTCCTGTCTCTCACTCTCACACTAACGGGGATGTTCCAGTGGTGCGTCAGGCAAAGTGCTGAAGTTGAGAACATGGTGATGTTAATCTTTTTGTTCTTAGCATTTTCAGGTCACCTTGCTATTAAATGGCATAAAAGCTCTTCTTATGTAATGTATTAAAACTGTTATTTTTATATCATAGTTAACAAAGTTTTTTTTTGCATTCTCCTCCATCTGCCTGTAGTTAATGTAAAATAAAATATATACATCTTTTCTCAGACTTATGTATACCATGTCAGAAAATTTTATATTCATCACAGACTGACTACAGATACAATAAATGTCTCATAGGAGAAAGGTTCTGAAATTCTTGAGAGAATACAGGCTAATTGTTTGTTAACTTAGCAACTTATTTACCTTTTTTTCTTAATGGGTAATTCCTCATTTTGGTAAAAGAGAAGAATCTGATATTTTGAGGTTTATTTAATTAATATGTTCCTCCACCCCTCCCCACATTTTAGCATTTATTCTTGTATGTTTTGAACACCTGAATTTGCTGGCAGCCCTCCTTTCTGGTAGGATGGGCTCCCTCTCAGAATGTGCTCTCAAAGGTGTGGAGTCATGGTTGTTTAGGAGGCCTTAGTCAGTATGTAAATTATACATTTTGAATATTTGTATCTTCTCCTAAAGGGAGAAAAACAAAGTCTTTCCATGTCAGCCTTCTAACAGAGAAGACAGGGATTAATTATTAAAATGAGTCTTGATGACCGTCCAATTCTGCTCATCTGTAACATGTGACCCTTCTGTAGCCACACATACTGATTGGTGTCCATAAGTATTCTTTTCTTTGAAAAAATCCTCTTGTGTTTTCTTCAAATATGAAAGGTGGATCAATAAAATTTTACCATTCATTTCTCTAATGCTTTTAGTTTTAATATAAAGTTGAAGGGAATAGTCGTAAGTAAAAGTGTTGAAGATGATAAACAAGTTTGTAAATCATCCAAGACCTTATCAGACTCCTACTTTTGTCCTTTGCGGATTCTGAGCCTGGGAGGTTCTGAACCATAGAAAAGCAGAAGGTTTTATTTATAGTCTCTGAACATCCATAAATAAGACCCTCTGACACTAACTCATATAATATCATATGCATTTCAGATGATTTCAGTAGAAAGAGGGATCGAATATATAGACCTTGAGAAAGAAGCACCCTGGGAACTTGAGTATCACCCACCACCATCCTGGCCCCATGAAGGAGAGATTAACTTTCAAAATATGAACTTCAGGTACAGTTTGGATGGGCCTCTGGTATTGAAGAACCTGGGAATGTCCATTGACCCAAGACAAAAGGTTAGTTTAAGCCATTTGCCTCTTTAAAATCCAGCTAAAGGTTTAGCACCACTTCTGCTCTTGGCTTCCTTGTCCGTGTACAGGAGGACTCTTTGTTCCTAACGGATGCAGATTAGATCAGTGACACTGTCCCTGAATCTTTCTTGGAAACTGACCATGGAATGGGGATATCAGCATTATTTTTCTCTGTGTCCCCAGCTCCTTCATGGTGGTTGATGGGCCCTGGGATCCAGGGCTTGATCTTAACCTGACCCAGGACACTATATGTGACACTTAATTATTTGTACGAAGTCTGGGTAGTCTGCCCTGGCTCTCTGTTCCTAACTCTCAAATATTTCATTCCTTTCCACCTTTTATTTTTTAAAATATATATTTGTTTATTTATTTGGCTGTGCTGGCCTTAGTTGTGGCACACAGGGTCTTTGATCTTCATCGTGGCCTGTGAACTCTTAGTTGTAGTATGTGGGATCTATTAATAGTTCCCTGATCAGGAATCGAACCCAGGTGCCCTGCATTGGGAGCACAAGTTCTTAGCCACTGGGCTACCAGCAGAGTCCCCCATCTTTTCTTCTTTGTGTTTCTGAAATCTTCTTTTCCTCCCACAGTGCCCTCTGGTTGCAGCCTGCCCCTCTGTCCCTTGGTTTTTGCTGTGGACTTGTCCTCTACTCACCCACACTGAGCTGCCATCCCTCTGTCCTCGCCTAAAGACTGCTTCTTTCTTTAGCACAAATCTGATCCTTACTGGCCTGGGTTGAGCTACTGCTGGAACTGGACCACAGCCCTAAGCCCACTCCAGTGGGGGCCGTCGGTGAGCTTGTAGCCACTAGAGAAGAGCCTGAATCATGATCCAGTCAAGGGTGAGGAACCAGGGCCTCAGATGGAGGCAGGGCCTGGAGACTTGCTCAAAGTCAAAAGCACATTGAAGGGAGCAGGGAAGATCCACATGGAGATGGCAGAGAGGCTGTGACCTGGACCTGCCAGTGTCCATGTCTGCTGGTGATGTTCCTTTCACATTCAGATTGAAGCTCTCAGCTGGGCCAGGATAGAGTTTTAAAGAGACTCAACCAGAGCAGATAAGGTGGTAGGAAGCTCTTCCCCACCTCCCTCTGAAGCCAGTATGTCTCCTGACTTATGCACACCCCTGCAATCAGACCGTGTGTAGATTCTCCCAAAGCACCATGCCCTTCTGGTTTTCAGTGTGCACGCTGAGCCTCTACCTCAGAGACCTGTTCTCTCCATCATCTGGCTGGTGAACATCTCCTCATTTTCTGAGTTGATCTAATGCATCTTTGAGACCCTCAATTTTTCCTTAATGTCTTATATTTTCTTTTAAGATAGAAATTATGGTACACCTGTTTTCACAGTAGCCAAAAGTTGGAAGGAACTAAATCCTTACAATGAAATATTATTCAGTTTTAAAAAGGAAGAAAATTCTGACCTATGGATAAACCTTCATGATATCTTGCCAAATGATGTTAGCCTCACACAAAGGGAATGGATACTCTGATTCCACTTAAGTGAGATTCCTAGAGTAGTCAAATTTAGGAAGACAGGAAGTAGGATGGTGGTCTCCGGGGACAGGGAGATGGGAAATGGGGAGTTTGTTTGTTTAATGGGTAAGAATTTCAGTTTTAGCAGGCAAAAAAATTTCTCGAGCTTGGCTGCACAACAGTGTGAATATACTTAACACCAAACTGTCCACTTAAAAATTGTTATGTAGTTAAATTCTATGTTATGTGAATTTTTCTGTAATTAAAATAAAAGCTAGCACCTATAGCATGCTTTATAATTTGGAGTCTGTATTGCACAGTAAGTACCTTGAGGTTTTTTAAAATCAGGGAGCATCTTGTTTTCATCTTTGTTCCCCAGAAAGTGGCATTCTGCAGGGCACAGAGAGGGTGCTGAGGGACTGCTGCTTTCGAGGGTGAGTAGCACACAGGTGTGAGCAGGCAGCAACCAACACACACACATACACAAGACAGCTCCGAATAACCGAAAGAACTGATCTTTAAAACTCTCACCACTACAGACTCATCTAGTGGACTGTAGCTGTAATTAAATGAATGATATCCTTGTAACATGAAAATGAAAAAAATAAATATTCAACTTAATCCCCAAATGCTACAAATGAAGTTGAGAGCAACTTCAGTTAGTCACAGGGCAAAAGCTGGTCCTAATTTCCAGTTCCCTTGTAGCTCAGGAAGAAGGTGAACTGCTGTGTCAGGAAAACATTAACCACAGCTCTTGATACAATCCTGTCCCCTAGAGCACTGAAGGCAATGTTTGTTTACTCTCAGACAATGTGTCTGTCAGATTTTCCATTGTAAATGTAATTCTCTTAACTTGCATTTGTCTTAAATTTTCCTGAAAGGCATAGAATATGAATTATCTAAGACACTCTGTAGTACAACTTAGGAACATAAAAGATTCTTATTCTTTTTTCTTAAAGCCTGCAAATCATAGGATTATTGAGATTCTAAAATGTTTGAGGGCAAATTAAATTTGGAGACTGAATTAATGACTGCAGCAACTTGACACAGTATCGCCATTAGCTTCATTTTTGTGTTGGGTGATGAAACTCTTCATGAAGCCATTTCACTCCACCTGTGTACATCACAGATTTCCTCTCCTGCTCAACTGTCCCCACCCCCACCACTCCAGGACACCCTTTTGGTATTGGATTTGATTGAGAGAGGCTACTAGGGAAGGTAGGCAAGGGACATGGGAGTGAGCCAGCTCAGTTAAAGTGGGGCTTTATTCTCTTCCCCTTGTTTCCTCTTCTGTCCCAATTCCTGGAAGTTAGAGTCAATAGGAAAGTGTAGTAGGTACTATGCAGGACTTTAATCACAGAAGAAATGGCAAGTGAAAATAAAGAACCAGGACTTCCCTGGTGGTGCAGTGGAGAATAATTCACCTGCTGATGCAGGGGACACTGGTTCAATCCTTGGTCTGAGAAGATTCTACATGCCGCAGTGCAACCAAGTCTGTGTGCCACAACTGCTGAGCCTACATGCCACAGCTACTAAAGCTTGTGCTCAGCAACAAAAGAAGCTATCTCAGTGAGAAGCCCATGCACTGCAACAAAGAGTAGCCTGCCGGGGTCCAGCCCCGGCTGGTCCAGGGTATTCAAAGGAGAGACGGCGTAGGCGAGGATCAGGAAACAACTGCTTAATTACACTTTAATTAAGGATATAAAGAGTAATAGAATGAGGATAGCTCAGTAGGAAAATTCAGTGGAGAAAAGAGGCTGAGTAGCTTGGTTTACGCAGGAGACCAATAAAACTTCAAGACAAGAAGTTTGCACCACTTACGCAGGCCGCAGGCATCCTTCTGTTCTCCCAAAGGAGAGGAGACACTGAGGCCTCCCCGGTGGGATCTTAGAAGCCCAGGCATAATTAGCAAGCATGGTGGGTTCTGCGCTCCAGATGGAGACTCAGCCAGAATTTGAAAGAGAGAGTGACATGGGGAGACCAAGTTTTGGTGAACAAGGCCCTCACTTTATTTTCCAAAGTAGTTTTTATACCTTAAGTTATGCATAGAGGATAATGGGGGAAGGGGTGGAGTCATGCAAGGACAGCAGTTCCTGGTTCTAATCGAAGCCAGGCTTTCAAACTTATCATATGCAAAAGTTCAGGTGATTGACATCATCTTCTGGCCCGGAGGCCTGTTAACATTTTAAGAAACTTATTTTTCTCTAAAGGTGATTATTCCAAAATCAGGCACCAGCCTCCAAAAAAGCATTGGACAAAGCTGCATTTTACATTTCTATACACCCATTATATCAATCAATACACTGCCAAGGACACAGTAGGTAAGGAGTATGGAGACTTAGCAGCAAACATTGGCCCAACAAGTGAAAAACCCTTCACCAATACAATTTCTAATCAATCTTTTAACTACTCAAAGGAATCTGTGTTTAGGCAGTTTAGAACATCTCCTGCCTCTCACAGTTGAGAGGCTCTGAACAATCACATGTGGCCAGAAAAACCTATTCAGGCAGGCTAGAGGATTTCCAAAGGAGTTTTTAGGTTGAAACACTGTCACACCCAGGAATTATTAACTGGAGCTGTAAGCTAATTCTTTTTTCAGAGAGGTAGTTGGGGACAGCCCCCTGTAAAGTCAGAGGTGTAAGTGAAAGCACAAAGCAGAAAGTAGGCAGACTCAGGTTTGGGGGGTAGATGCTCGAGAATTTCCAGGGGGGACTCCTGAGGCTCGATCCCGCCTTTGCGTATGCCTCCTTCCTCATGACCTTTGTCATGGGCGGAGTTCCTCACGCTGGCTCCCAGCAGTGATTGAATTCCTGTTGAGCTATTCCAGATCCTGAAAAATGATGCTGTGGAAAGTGCTGCACTCAATATGCAATATGCACTCAATATGCAATATGCCGGCTCCCGGCAGTAGCCCACACTCATCACAACTAGAGACAGCCTGCACACAGCAATCATGACCCAGTGCAACCAAAAATTAAAAAAGAAAAAAAAAAGCGTGAGGTAAATAGCACCTTAGAATTCCTGGTTTTCTCAACATGGGCTGCATTTTTTATTTAGATGATTTCGTGTTTGATTTGATCATTTTAGAGAGTCCTGGGCCATATTAAAGCATTTTTCAGCTCTTGAGGTACATTAATTTTGTTTGTTTTTTTTCTCACAGCTATAACTTGGATAATAATTTTTACAGATGCTTACTAGACCTTGCTATAATGTGCAAAAATATTAGTTTTCTATATTTTCTCTTTTTTATGTAATGTTTTCTTGTAAACCCCTCCCTTCACTCTCAGCTTGTCCCCCTTCCCCTGCCAGCTTCCTCATTCCCTGTAACTCAGACTGTGGTGCCGGAGCAGCAGCACCTGCCTCTCCTGGAGCTTCTTAGAAATGCAGGGTCTCAGGCCCATTCAGATCACTTTCTCAGCATTGCATTTAAACAGGACCGCCTAGTAAATTCCTTTCTCTCCCACAGGCAGTTTTTGATGACTGATAACCTGTAATTTCCAAAAAATGTCCTTTGACGGTTTGAAACTGAGCTCATGAATCACCTAAATCCCTGTTGTGACTGAGCAGGAGGCACAGAAAGATCTATGCCACTTACCGTACATATACTTACTTTTATATTCTATAAATAGCATATTCAAAAGCAGAGACATTACCTTGCCAACAAAGGTCTGTCTAGTCAAGGCTATGGTTTTTCCAGTGGTCATGTATGGATGTGAGAGTTGGACTGTGAAGAAGGCTGAGTGCTGAAGAATTGATGCTTTTGAACTGTGGTGTTAGAGAAGACGCTTGAGAGTCTCTTGGACTGCAAGGAGATCCAACCAGTCCATTCTAAAGGAGATCAGCCCTGGGTGCTGTGTGGAAGGAATGATGCTAAAGCTGAAACTCCAGTACTTTGGCCACCTCATGCGAAAAGTTGACTCATTGGAAAAGACTCTGATGCTAGGAGGGATTGGTGGCAGGAGGAGAAGGGGATGACAGAGGATGAGATGGCTGGATGACATCACCAACTAGATGGAAATGAGTTTGGGTGAACTCCGGGAGTTGGTGATGGACAGGGAGGCCTGGCATACTGTAATTCATGGGGTCGCAAAGAGTCGGACATGACTGAGTGACTAAACTGAACTGATATTCTATAAATCAGGCCTTTACAGTATAATCTAATTCTGTATGATTCCACTGCATTTATTTGTGCCTTATCACAGGCAGTTTTCATCCTGTGTCCCACCTTTCCTCACACCAGCCTTCTCCAGGGATGGAGGAGTTTCCCACGGGCTCAGCCCTGCCTGGAACTGGAATCAGAGAGAGCTGAGCGAGGTAGTCAGAGATTGCTAAGCGTACATGTGGCTCTTTCACCACCTGATGAGATGAAATATGAGTCTTGCTGCCCCAAGCAGGGCACGAGGTCTCTTTGACCTGTTCCCCAGGCACCATGTGCCCCACTCAGCTGCAGGTTTCTCTCAACCTAGCTGTGGGTGCCGGTTCCTCTTGCTGACAGCTGGCCCACCTGACCTCAGGCACACTCTTGCTCCCACTCACCAGGTACATGCCTATATTCACATCATGCTTTAACTCTCTGGTTGTAGGATCTCTATGTTAGGCCTGTGCCTTTAACTGCAGCTACACTTCTCCCCACTTTCTCTGTTCTGGCTACACAGAGGGACATGATAAGGTGCCAGGCCATCTAGGGGATAAGGAGGCCATCAGCAGATGGATAAGAGCCCGAGGACATGCATTTGAGTCCCAACCTGTGACTTATGGGCTCTGACATTTCAGGCAGAATAATTCATCTCACTAAGCCTCAATCTTTTCTTTTGCAAAATGGGAGAAGTAGGATGTAACCTCTAAGGTTGTTGTACAACTTAAACAAGATAAGACATGTAAAGCACCCAGCATGGGGATCAGAATAATTGCTTGGATAAAGATGGCCATCATTTTCATCAGGTGTAAAATGACCATAACCACTTACACTGCAAAGGTTGTATATCCTTTGAAAAAAGAGATGTTAGCCATTTGAAATTATATTTACAGCTGTAGGATCCATCTACTGGGTCTGTCGTTGTCCACCTTATCATATACCTAAATAATATGGTAATAGATTTTCCATAAATTTCTCTGGCCTGAGTTAAAAATCTCAGCTCCCAATGGAAGCTTCTTTGTCTCAGTACACCACAGGTAATACAAATAAGACAGTCAAATCCCATACAGAGTCTGCTGTCAACATGTACAGTTCATCTGAAGAAACAAGAAAATGGCTATATTAGTCTTGTAAGCTAGAAAGTGGTCACAATTTTTATAGAAGTTTTAACAAAAATGGCATAACATCTGTTATGGTTGGGACAAGCCCAGATGAGGGGACAGGGAGAGTATTTCCAAGGATTTAGGTATGTGAGACAGACTTAGTGATGTGTGGTTAGGGTTTTAGCAGGTGGAGATGCATTCAGTGGAAATGCATATGAATGTGCTTTAGGAGGTGGGGTCAACATAAGCAAAAGCATGATGCCCTGATCCAGTTAATGAAGAACTAGGCACCTGCAGAGCATTCAGGAAAATCAGCTACCAGGTGTGCAGCAGATATTTTCATGTTCAACCCTGACAACTCCCGAGTCACCCCAAGGAAGCCAACTTGTGGATATGAAGGATGGAGAGGTCAATGGGAACAGTTTTGTAGAAGAGATGTCCTGGGGTGGAGTGATGGGCTCAGACCCGACCATTGGGAGTTTAATCTAAGAAGTGAGAGCAGGGGGACCAGAGTGGGCAGATGTGGGAGGCAGGGAGCCTGGAGCTGTTGTGCCTCCAGGAAAATGTCCCTGGAAAGTGATTGTACTTTTGGGACTCAAACTGATGTCGATTAAAACAAAGATATAACACCCATGTTTGTGAATGTACAGGGAAACGAGTTGGTATCTTATTTCTGGAGAGTAGGTTAGCAGCCTAACAGCTTCCTCTGAAAGTGTTCATATTGATTCTCAGCAGTTCCACATCTGAGAATTTATCTGAAGGGAATGATTGAGAGTATTTGCAATTAAAAAAAAAAGATTTAGCTTCAAGGATATTTAATAGAGTTATTTATAATAGAAAAGTATTGGAGACTGCCTAAATATCCAGCAGTAGGGGATTTGTTAAATGATCACATATACTGTCGTATTTTGTAGCTATTAGAATAAATATTCTTATGAAATACTAAAAACACATAACAGTATGTTCATATTAATCTCATTTTGTTTATATATGTGAACTTGTGTCTTTAAGAACATGTACAGAAGTCTCAACAGTAAAAACATCATCTTGAAATGGTTTTTTCAGAGTGCTGAGTATAGCTAATATTTATTTATTTTTCAGATTAATTTGCACTGATTATGATTAAGGATCATAATCATAAGACATAGTTTTTTTTTTATAAATCGTAAAATAAATCATGAAACAAAGTTTGTTTCAACTTGTTTTTTAAAAGGTAGTGCAGCCTGGCACTCCGGTGCTGACTGTGGATCTTAAAATGAGGAACTGAGTCATGAAACATTGCAAGAATAGAGTCTTCAGGGCTTGGCTCCATGCTGGACACAGGGAAGTAAGGTGGACAGTTCAGCCCCTGAGCCTGGGAAAGAAGTAGTGAGAGTAAAGTAGGGAAGATGGAGGAAGGGGTTGTTTTGTGTGGGGCATTGGGTGTTGAATATGTTGACCTTGATGTGTGAAGAGAGATCCAGGTGCAAGTGTCTAACAAGTTGGTGTCATCATCAGAGACCAACCTGTTTGGAAAAACAGAAAGGGGCCATTTCAAAGCAAATAAAATAATATTTTCTCCAAGTGTCTTTATAATTTTGTTTATTTATTTTTGTCTGAGCTGGGTCTCTGTTGCTGCTCGGGCTTTTCTCTAGTTGTGGTGAATGGGGACTCCTCTAGTTGTGTGCCCGAGCTTCTCATTGTGCTGGCCTCTCCTGTTACAGAGCACAGTCTATAGGGCTTCAGTTGTTGTGGCATGTGGCCCCAGTGCTTTTGGTTCTCGCATTGTAGAGCACAGGCTCAATAGTTGTGGTGCATGAGCTTAGTTGCTCTGTGGCATATGGGATTCTCCTGGACTAGGGATTGTCCCATGTTTCCTGTACTGGCATGTGGATTCTTTACCACTGAGCCACCAGGGAAGCCCTCCAAGTGTCTTTAGATTGAATAATGTGAGCTTACTGATACTGGTGACACTCTCCATAGGCAATTGGTAAAACCCCTTAGTTACCCAGAAAAGATATTCAGACTCTAGTTTTGATGACTGAACTGTAGGATAGCCAGAGCCAGATTTTCTTTGAGTTGCCTTCTTTTTGGGGGCCTGTGGCCATGGAGCATGTGGGATCTTAGTTCTCTGATGAGGGATTGAATTCACACCTCCTAAGATTCTGTGGAAACACAGAATCTTAACCACTGAACTGCCAGGGAATTTCCCACCATCCCCCTCCCCCTTTTTTTTATTCTTCTCACTGGAGTTTGGAACTCACAGTCCTGTGGTCATGAGCAGTCCCGTGTCCCTACATATCTCAGTTCATTTACCCAAAGTCTAAAAATGTTCCTGTTTGCACAGATGGATCAGTTTCAGGAGAGCTGATAACATGGGAACATCCATACATTCTCACAGATACAGTTCTCACCTGTGTCCTGATGTGTGTTGATTTATGTATGAGAACACCCAGAAATACAGGCACACCTGTTTTATTGTGCTTCACAGATAATACATTCTTTTTTTTTAAACAAATGTACATTTGTGGCAATGCTGTGTCAAGCAAGTACATTGGCACCATTTTTCCTACAGCATTTGCTAACTTCATGTCTTTGTGTCACATTTTGGTAATTCTTGCAATATTTCAAAATGTTTCATTATTATTATGTTTGTTATTCTGATCTATGATCAGTGTATTTTAATGTTAAGGTCTCAGATGATGGTTAGCATTCTTTTAGCAATAAACTATTGAAAACTAAGGTATGTACATAATTTTTAATATATAATGCTACTGTACACTTAGTAGACTACAATATAGTTCAGTTCAGTTTAGGCACTCAGTCGTGTCCGACTCTTTGCAACCCCATGAATCGCAGTATGCCAGGCCTCCCTGTCCATCACCATCTCCCAGAGTTCACTCAAACTCACGTGCATCGAGTCAGTGATGCCATCCAGCCCTCTCATCCTCTATCATCCCCTTTTCCTCCTGCCCCCAATCCCTCCCAGCATCAGAGTCTTTTCCAATGAGTCAACTCTTCGCATGAGGTGGCCAAAGTACTGGAGTTTCAGCTTTAGCATCATTCCTTCTAAACAACACCCAGGGCTGATCTCCTTTATTTTTTAATTTTTTTTCAATATGTATTTTTCTTTTTTTTAAAATTAATTTATTTTAATTGGAGGCTAATTACTTTACAATATTGTAGTGGTTTTTGCCAAACATCGACATGAATCAGCCACGGGCGCACATGTATTCCCCATCCAGAACACCCCTCCCACCTCCCACCCCATCCCATCCCCCAGGGTCATCCCAGTGCACCAGCCTTGAGCACTCTGTCTCTTGCTGGACCTCCTTGCAGTCCAAGGGACTCTCAAGAGTCTTCTCTAACATCACAGTTCAAAAGCATCAATTCTTCAGCGCTCAGCCTTCTTCACAGTCCAATTGTCACATCCATACATGACCACAGGAAAAACCATAGTCTTGACTAGATGGACCTTTGTTGGCAAAGTAATGTCTCTGCTTTTCAATATGCTATCTAGGTTGGTCATAACTTTTCTTCCAAGGAGTAAGCGTCTTTTAATTTCATGACTGCAGTCACCATCTGCAGTGATTTTGGAGCCCCCCAAAATAAAGTCTGACACTGTTTCCCCATCTATTTCCCATGAAGTGATGGGACCAGATGCCATGATCTTCATACATTTATTTGAATGGAGAAACAAAAAATTCATATAACTTGCTTTATTTTGTGATATTCATATGATTGGGTCTGTCTGGAACCAAATGCAGGATATCATTTAGTTCTGCCTGTACACACACATGAGCCACATATGTACACACTACGACCTGCTGGTGTGCAGAGAATGGTCCATCTGTATTATATGGATTAGGGTTTAAAATAAGGTACAAAATGTCCTGAGAAACCTGTATACAGGTCAAGAAGCAAGAGTTAGAACCAGACATGGAACAACAGACTGGTTAAAAATTGGGAAAGGAGTACCTCAAGGCTGTAAATCGTTACCCTGCTTATTCAACTTATATGCAAAGTACATCATGTGAAATGCTGGGCTGAATGAAGAAGCTCAAGCTGGAAGGAAGATTGCCGCAAGAAATATCAATAACCTCAGTTGTGGAGATGACACCACCCTTGTGGCAGAAAGCGAAGAAGAACTAATGAGCCTCTCGGTAGAAGTGAAAGAGGAGAATGAAAAAACTGGCTTAAAACTCAAAATTCAGAAAACTAAGATCATGGCATCGGGTCCCATCACTTCATGGTAAATAGATGGGGAAACAATGGAAACAGTGACAGACTTTATTTTCTTGGGATCCAAAATCACTGTGGTCAGTGACTGCAGCCATGAAATTAAAAGACACTTGCTCTTTGGAAGAAAAACTATGACAAACCTAGAAAGTGTATTAAAAAGCAGAGATATTACTTTGCCAACAAAAGTCTGTATATAATCAAAGCTATGGTTTTTCCAGTAGTCATGTATGGATGTGAGAGTTGAACCACAAAGAAGGCTGAGCACCAAAGAATTGATGCTTTCCATCTGTGGTGTTGGAAAAGACTCTTGAGAGTCCCTTGGACTGCAAGGAGATCAAACCAGTTGATCCTAAAGAAAATAAACCCTGAATATTCATTGGAAAAACTTATGTTGAAGCTCCAATACTTTGTCTACCTTTTAAGAAGAGCCAATTCATTGGTAAAGACCCTGATGCTGGGAAAGATTGAAGGCAGGAGGAGAAGGGGATGACAGAGGACGAGATGGTTGTATGGCATCACCAAATCAATGGACATGAGTTTGAGCAAGCTCTGGGAGATGATGAAGGACAGAGAAGCCTGGCATGCTGCATTCCATGGGTTCACAAAGAGTCAGACATGACTGAGCAATTAAACAACAACAACAAAATATCTAATAGACATTGTATTATCTTTGTAAGATAAATAGCTAAACCCAGTTTTTCTTATGTTTAATTTCTATAAAGATAAATTCTTCTTTAAATTGCCATGTTTGATTTGACAGACTAAGGTGGGAAACTTTAGAGATTCAAATCAGAAAATATGATTCAAATATTAAAAATATGAAAAGTTCCAAGAATTCTGATTATATTGCTCAGAAAGATCTGGTTGTTTTCTTTAAAGCTATGAGTTTTAAAATTGTACTGATTTACAGATGATTGAAACCATGTCTTACACTCTCATCAATTCCAGATTCTAAATAGAGGTGAAATCATCTCTTGGAAAGCTTCCTTCAGGGAATTTGCAGTTAGGCTTCCCTGGTGGCTCAGACGGTAAAGAATCTGCCTGCAAGGCAGGAGATCTGGGTTTCGTCACTGGGTCAGGAAGATCCCCTGGTATAGTAAATGGCAACCCACTGCACTGTTCTTGCCTGGAGAATTCCATGGTCAGAGGAGCCTGGCGGGCTACATTCCCTGGGGTCGCAAAGAGTCAGACAAGACTGAGTGACTAATACTTTCTTTCACTTTCAAACTCATGGGTAAAAAAGGCCAGTTTCTGCATACGTCCATATGTGCAGTTTTTTTCCTTGCCAGCATTTAACCTGCATTGTATAGATTCTTTAATCTTATTGTTAGTCACTTAATTTCTCTCTGCTTTGGTTTTAATAAATAGACTGACACTTGACATGTATTTTTCCAGGGTTCACTTGTAAGTATTAATTTGTTAATTAAATGCCTTTTGTACTGCTCCGATGAAAGGTCCCATGTAAATAGCAAATTTTGTTTATGTTGTTTTTATCTCATTATGTGTATTTTGTCTACTGGCCTCTGTCTTTTAAGATTATGCATTTTATATTTTAAGAAGTTTCAAGATAGAATATAATTAAGATATTTAATATCAGGAAGTGACTTCATTTTTCTTTTTTTAAATATAAATTTATTTATTTTAATTGGAGGTTAATTACTTTATAGTATTGTATTGGTTTTTCCATACATCAACATGAATCTGCCACAGGTATACACATGTTCCCCATCCTGAACCCCCCTCCCACCTCCCTCCCCGTACCATCCCTCTGGGTCATCCCAGTGCACCAGGCCCAAGCATCCAGTATCATGCACTGAACCTGGACTGGCGATTTGTTTCATATATGATATTATACATGTTTCAATGCCATTCTCCCAAATCACCCCACCCTCTTCCTCTGCCACAGAGTCCAAAAGACTGTTCTATACATCTGTGTCTCTTTTGCTGTCTCGCATACAAGGTTATCATTACCATCTTTCTAAATTCCATATATATGCATTAGTATACTGTATTGGTGTTTTTCTTTCTGGCTTACTTTACTCTGTATAATAGGCTCCAGTTTCATCCAAAGAATAATTCCTCTTAAAAGATCCCTGAGAAAGTGAGTACTTGTTTGTGTATAACACTTGTGACTTGTTGACATTGCTGTAAAATTACCCATTTAATTCTCAAGGTCAAATTACCCAGGCAGTAGGAATAAAGCTAATTTAAAAACTGACTTCTTATACACAACTTAGGCGACTGCTGTTTTTTCACTGCCAGCAGATTTTTTTTTTTTTTTGTCATCTTCTTGCTTTAGTTACGAATGTTAGTTACACACATCCATACACATTTATACACATACACCACACACGCATACATTTCTCTCCCTTTAACATACCACATAATTATGTGATAATCACAGAAAACAATTTTCAGCATATTAAGCATTCCTTCAGGGAAATCTGAATAAAATGCATGGCATCTTAAGAAAGCATAGAAATCACTCGAGTTTATATTATATATTCTTGGATTCATGGTGGTCTCAACCAGGAACATTTGTGAATATCTGCCATTTTTGGTTGCCACAATTTGGGGGTTGCATCTGGTGTCTACTGGGTAAAGTTCATGGCTACTATCAAACATCTTACAATATACATGAGAGTCTCCTGACCCCCCAACAATGAATTATCTAGCCCAAAATGTCACCAAGACCATGCTTGAGAAACTATAGACTACACTTCATATATAATAGAACTCTGAAAATTCATCTTCAACAATCAGGGTTTCTCCTAGGTTTGTTGTATCCTGTTAATTCTTAATCCCACTTGGTCTCTTTACAGCGTGGCATTGTGGGAAGAACAGGAGCTGGAAAAAGTTCCTTCATCGCTGCTCTTTTTAGATTGTCAGAACCCGAAGGTGGCTTTCGGATTGATGGGATCTGGACAACCAACATTGGACTTCATGATTTAAGGAAGAAAATGTCAGTTGCACCTCAGGTATACACATCAGAGCATCTCACATGTTCTTTTTATAAAGTATCTAAGTTTAGTTGGTTTTAATTTGATTTTTTTTTTTCAAATTACATGGAAGGGTTGATCCTTTTTTTCCCAAAAAAGCACATTTTTAGCATCAGGTATTTTCAACAGACATTTTCATTGGATACCATGTTTTGTTTCTTTGTTCATTTGTTTAGTTTTGTGTGCATGTGATTTAATAACTTACTGAGATACATTTCTAGACTCAGTCTTCCTCAGTTGCCACAATTTTATCCACTGACAACCACATAATTCTGAGAACAAAAGGATAAATGGTTTGTTTAGTGCTAGAGAGGTTCCTATAGTGAAACATGACTTTTAAGTGTCTTATAGATGGAATTTTGCTGTGGGAAATGATGACATCTTTTCAAGATGATTATCTCCTTAGGGGACTTTCTGTGAAACTGTAGAGCTTTGAGAATTACAGGGTATATAGATCTTCGGGGAGACGTTGACAATTCATCCATTAGTGATAATTTTCACCAGGGAGGCAGTACAGAATAGTGAGGTAGAGCAGGGGACAAAGAATTCTGTCTCTATGTACCTCAGTTTTATCTGTCTTACAAGGTAACTAACAGTACCAACCCCTTGAGCTGTTGTGAGGACAAAATAGGTCACTAAGTGTGCAGTGCTTCACATAGACCCAGATGTGATTGCTGTGATGGTGGAGCATTGAATTGGCCATCTTATCCTGGATTCTATTTTCTTTTTTCCTGTGTCTTAAAGAAGTATAACTTTCAGGGAATGTTTTGGAGACTGGATTATATGCATAGTATCCTGTCATTCTTTATGGTTAATTCACTCAACATATTTTCGTGAATAGTTACTGAGAAATTACTATCCTCCAGGTATATAGCCAAGGGCAGCCTAGATTCTGTGTCCTCATCTTCCATCCTGCCCTCTGCTTTGATAGACTTACTGATTTTTAAAAAAAAGAATTTGAATTTTTTAATATACTCGATAATCATCTACCCATAAAAGGAAGCTCAGAAAAATACCCTCTTGGGAAAAACCGAGACGAAATGTGACAAAATGAGCCAGGCAATTGTGCTTCCTAGAATGTGGGTGTAATATGCCCTGAAATGTCTGTTTATTAGGAAGCATATAGAACATGCCACCCAAAGGGAGGGAGCACGTGGGCTTGGGTACAGATGTTGCTACTTCCTTGTGGCCTCTAAAATACCTGAAATTACTCTTTAAGTACTTTGAAACCAAGATATTCTTTTTGGACTATAGTGAAATGCCACCTCACAACTCTTAACATGTCTACTATCAAAGAAAAGAAAGAGAATGACAAGTGTTGGCAAGGATATAGAGAAATTAGAATCCTTGTTCATTGCTAATAGGGATGTAAAATAGTGCAGTATGGAAATCAAGTTGGTGTTTGCTCAGAAAAGTTAAAGATAGAATTATTGTATGACCTAGCAATTCTACTTTAGAGTATAAACCCAAAAGAATTGGAAGAAAGGTCTTGAAGAGATACCTCTGCATGCATGCTATAACAGCACTATTCTCAACAGCACAAAGGTGGAGGCACCCAAGTGTTCATTGACAGATGAATCAATAAAGTGTGGTGCTTACATGCATGAGTTCAGTTCAGTCGCTCAGCTGTGTCCGACTCTTTGCGACCCCATGGACTACAGCTCACCAGGCCTCCCTGTCTATCACTAACTCTCGGAGTTTACTCAAACTCATGTCCATTGAGTTGGTGATGCCATCCAACCATCTCATCCTCTGTTGTCCACTTCTCCTCCTGCCTTCAATCCTTCCCAGCATCAGGGTCTTTTCAATGAATCAGCTCTTCACATCAGGTGGCCAAAGTATTGGAGTTTCAGCTTCAACATCAGTCCTTCCAGTGAATATTCAGGGCTGATTTCCTTTAGAATGGACTGGTTGGATCTCCTTGCAGACCAAGGGACTCTCAAGAATCTTCTCCAACACCAAAAGCATCAATTCTTCAGCCCTCAGCTTTGTTTACAGTCCAGCCCTCATATACATACAGTGGAATATTATTTCACCTTAAAAAAGAAGAAATTCTGACATATGCTACAACACAGATGAACCTTGAGGAAATTAAGTGGAATAAACCAGTCACAAAGGACAAATACTGTATGATTCTACTAAAAGGATGTACCTAGAGTACTAAGTTCATGGATATAGGACTCAGAATGGTGGATGCCAGGAGCTGCTGGGAAAGAGGAGCTGTTGTTTAATGGGTACAGATTTTCAGTTCTTTAACAGGAAAGGAGATCTGTGGCTGGAAGGTGGTGATGGCTGTACAACAATGTGAAGGTATTTAATACGACTGAACTGTGCACCTAACAGAGAAGGCAATGGCACCCCACTCCAGTACTCTTGCCTGGAAAATCCCATGGACGGAGGAGCCTGGTGGGCTGCAGTCGATGGGGTCGCTAAGAGTCGGACACGACTGAGCGACTTCACTTTCACTTTTCACTTTCATGCATTGGAGAAGGAAATGGCAACCCACTGCAGTGTTCTTGCCTGGAGAATCCCAGGGACGGGGGAGCCTGGTAGGAGGCCGTCTACGGGGTCGCACAGAGTTGGACATGACTGAAGCGACTTAGCAGCAGCAGCAGTGCACCTAAAGGTTGTTAAGCTAGTAAATTTTATGTGTATTTTGCTACAGTTAAAACAATTTTTATTCGAAGGTTTCCCATTCAGGAAAAATGGGAAGAAATTTTTAGCACATTCAGTCTCCATATTTAAAAATTTACTCTGGCTATTAGATTTATGACTTGTGGTTACAGTAGAAAATAAATGAATTTAGATTCCCAAGTTTTATGTTTTGATGGTACTCATCTCTGAAAGGGCCAAGTGAAATTAGTTAACAGAAATAAAGGGCATGTCTATAAAGTCCTTGTATGAAAGGCTTTAGAAACATGCCCTACATTAGTTTTAATGCTTCTCAATAGGAAAATGTTGTATACTTGTGTACATAAAATAATTCGATAAATAAATAACATTAGATTATTCTTGGCTCTGCCAAGAATATTTGGAACGACATCTGACCAAAGACTAAACAAACCTTTGTATCAACATGCTTTGGTTCTGTCCTGTTGGTTTCCACCCTTCCTTTGAGTATGATCTATGTGCACACTCCAGATAACATGCTTATAAAATAGTACTAAGGCTTGTACCCATGTAGTTTCCACTTTATATGCCTTTGTTTCCAAGATTGCAATGTTGGTTGATCAAAGAGAGAGAATCTATAGAGAAAGTGCAATGTGTAAAGGGTCCCAGAAAACCATTCAGGAGGCAGACAGGGGTAGAATGTTTGAGTGTAGACCAAGTGTCCACATGACCCATAGTTTTATGTCCTCTCTGCCTCATATGGCTGTGGGGCCTTGAGGATGTCACTCAGCTTCCAAACTTCAGCGTCCTTGTCCTTGAACTGCATCTGGTAATCATTGTCACAGATTTTCTGTGAAGATGTAACTGGTTGAGGAATGTTTGTGCCCATGTCTGGTTCTTAGGAAGGCTCAGTCAATAAGGACTATTATTATTCTTAAGGATCAGGGCACAGACCTTTGGGTATTATTTCTGCTTAAGTATAAAGAGTAACACCTTCTGGAGTTACTATACTCTTTAGTTTCTGCTAATGTGTTCATAGTCCTTGGTGATTTTCTTTATATTTATTGTTACAATATAAACTAAGTTGTTTCTATAAATATAAATAGTAAAGCAAAGAAACCAAAAACAAAAAATGCAATAGGAATTTTGGGGAAAAGTATAACAGAGAAATGTGTCTGATGTTTTTCCACCAAGACCAAGAAGACAGACTAGCATTTTTTGTACTTTGATTTCTGGTTCCCCTCCCACCAGCTTCTTTCCTGACTGTCACCTTGTACACACTGGTACTTACTGACTGACTTATACACCAAGACCTCTGGCCTTCTCAGCCTGCCCCTCACTCTTTCCTTTCCTTGAGGACAGAGCCTATATTTCTCATGTCTGTCATTTTAGAGCTTGTTACAATCCCTGGCAAGTTACATGAGTATTGATAACTCCTAACATTTGTGGAATAACTAACACATCTTAGCCACTTTTCCTACCATTCCTGCCGGGGTCCAGCCCCAGCTGATCCAGGGTATTCGAAGGAGAGACGGCATAGGCGAGGGTCAGGGAACAACTGCTTAATTAAACGTTAATTAAGGATATAAAGAGTAATAGAATGAGGATAGCTCAGTAGGAAAATTCAGTGGAGAAAAGAGGCTGAGTAGCTTGGTTTACGCGGGGGACCAATAAAACTTCAAGACAAGAAGCTTGCACCACTTATGTAGGCCGCAGGCGTCCTTCCGTTCTCCCGAAGGAGAGGAGACACTGAGGCCTCCCCGGTCGGATCTTAGAAGCCCAGGCATAATTAGTAAGCATGGTGGGTTCCACGCTCCAGATGGAGACTCAACCAGAGTGAGAGAGAGAGAGACATGGGGAGACTTTTGAGGAACTGATCCCAATTCTTTATTTTCCATGGTCTACTTTTATACACTGAGATGTTATGCAAAAGTCACGCGGGGTCAGCAGTCCTGACTTTTATCAAAGTCAGGTGCTTCATACAAATGTATACAGAGGTCTTAGGGGTGTTACATCATCTTCTGGCCAGGGGGCCTGCTGACAATTTACGACCCTCTCCTTGTGACAGCGGTCAGTCAACCAGGACACTTATTTCTCCAGGGGTGATTATTCTTAAAACAGACGCCACCCAAATAAAGTTACATTCCTATAGGGTGAGGGTGTAGTGGGTTTTAGTTAAGGAAAGAATTTACTTAGCCTAAGGTCTAACGTGATTGATATCAAAGGTTAATACTTATTTCTTTTATATATTCATTAATGTGTGTAAGGGCAGGGGATATGGAGACTTAGCAACAAACATTGGCTCAACAAATGAAAAAAACCCTTCACCAATACAATTTCTAATCAGCCCATTATACTTATACTAATAATTTTCTAACTTCTCTAAGGAACCTGTTTTTAGAAGGTTTAAAGCATCTCGTGCCTCTCACAGTTGGGAGGCTGTGAGCAATCACATGTAGCCGGACAAGCCTGTCAGGCAGGCCAGAGAACCTTCAGAGGAGTTTGTAGGTTAAAACACTCCTATCACGCCCAGGAATTATTATTAACTGGAGCTCTAAGTTAACTCCTTCTCCGAAAGAGGTGGTGGGGGACAGCCCCCCGTAAAGTCAGAGGTGTAGGTGAGAGCACAAAGTAGTAAAGTAGGCAGGCTCTGGTTATGGGGGTAGATACTTGAGGATTTCCAGGGGGACTCCTGAGGCTCGATCCCGCCTTTGCGTATGTCAAGCCTCCTTCCTCATGACCTTTGCCATGGGCGGAGTGCCTCACGCCGGCCCCCAACACATTCCTGCTTAATCCTCACAATTCTTTTGTTATCCTTACCTAACAGATTTAAAAACGAGGCATGGGGAGCTTATCCCACTTATCAAGTAAGGGACAGAATTAGAACTTAATTTCTATGTGTCTTTTTTTTTTTTAAATTGAAGCATAGTTGATTCACAGTGTTTCAATTGTATAGCAAAGAGGTTCAGTTGTATACATTTATATATATAAAAGTTTATATAAATATAGGTATATATATTATATATGTGTGTATATATGTGTATATATATATATTTTTTTCAGATCCTTTTATCATAGGTTATGGCAAGATATTACATATAGTTTCCTGTTCTATGAATAGATCCTTTTAATCTATTTTGTATATAGTAGTGTGTATCTATTATTACCAGATTTCTAATTTATCCCTCCCTATCTCTTTTCTCTTTGGTAGCCATTATTTGTTTTCTATGTCTGTGAGTCTATTTCTGAGTTGTAAATAAGTTCATTTCTACCATTTTTTAAGATTACATATATAAATGACCTAATATGATATTTGTCTGTTTCTGTCTGACTTTATTTCACTTAGTCTGACAACCTCTGGGCCCCAATCTTTATTGCTGCCAGTGGCATTATTTTATTCTTTTTTATGGCTGATAATATTCCATTGTGTGTGTGCATGTGTGTGCATATCTAACATTTTCTTTATCCATTCCTCTGTCCATGGACATATCTTGGCTATTGTTAACTAGTTCTGCTGTGAACATTCGGGTGCATGTATCATTTGAATAAGAGTGTCTTTTCCGGATATACGCTGAGGATTAGAGTTGCTGGATCACATGGGAACTCTTTTTCTGATTTTTAAGGAACCTCCACATTGTTTTCTGTAATAGCTGCACCAGTTTACATTCCCACCAATAGTGTAGGAAGCTACTCTTTTCTTCACACAGTCTCCAGCATTTATTATTTGTAGACTTTTTAATGATAGCCATTCTGATTAGTGTAAAGTCATACCTCATTGTACTTTTGATCTGCATTTCTCTAATAATTAGTGATGTTGAGTATCTTTCCATATGACTTTTGGCCATCTGTATTTTTCTTTGGAGGAATGTCTATTTAGGTCTTTGGCCCATTTTTGGATTGGGTTTTTTGTATTTTTGATTTTGAGCTGTATAAGCTATTGTATATACAGGTGTTTCTAGCATTTATATAGACTAAAAACAAAGTATCAGAAAGAGAAATTAGGGAAGCAGTCTCATTGGACATCATGAAAAAACAATGCTAGGAAAAACTAGGAATAAACCTACCTAAGAAGGCAAAAGACCTGTAGTCCAAAAAGTATAAGATGCTGATGAAAGAAATTGAAGACAACACAAACAGATGGGAAGACATACTGTGTTCTTAGATTGAAAGAATCAATATTGTTAAAAATGACCATACTATCCAAGGAAATTTACAGATTCAGTGCAATCCCTATCAAATTACCAATGGCACTTTTCACAGGACTAGAACAAAAAAGAATTTTTAAAAAATTTACTCAGAAACAGAAAAGACCTCAAATAGCCAAACAATGCTGGAGGAATCACAGTCCCTGACTTCAGACTATACTACAGAGACACAGTAATGAAAAAGTATGTTACTGTCTCAGAAACCAGACACATGGATTAATGAAACAGAATAAAAAAACCCAGATATAAACCCATGCAATTATGGTCAATTAATCAAAGACAAAAAAGGTAAGAATATGTAATGGATAAAAGACAGTCTCTTCAATAGATAGTGCTGGGAAATCTGGAGAACTATATGTAAAAGAATGCAATTAGAACATTCTCTAATACTATAGACAAAAATAAAGTAAAAATAAATGAAAGACCTAAAGAGTTGTAAGACAAGATCCTAGAGGAAAACATAAAATTCTTTTTGACATAAATCACAGCAATATGTTCTTGGATCTGTCCCCTAAAGTCATGGAAACAAAAGCAAAAATAAAGGGGACCTAGTTAAACTTAAAAGAATTTGCAGCACAAAGGAAACCATAAATAAAACTGAAACGACAGCCTATGGAATGGAAGAAAATATTTGCAAATGTTGCAACCAACAAGGTATTAATTTTGAAAATATACTAACAGGATTCAAATTTAAAGAGATTGCCAGCTCCAGAGCCTGGGCAGTAAGTTACTCTGCTTGCGACTTCAAGTGGTTGTTGAGTGTGGTCCATGTACAACTGATTTGTATCATGATTCATATGCCTGCGTGTGCATACACACACACAGAGGAACAAAAATTTCACAAATAACATTACTCTTGCTCTGTGCTCTGATATTTTCTGTGATACCAGTTCTATTTTAGTTCATATAAATGACAAAATGATGGTCATGAGGCACAAAGTTGATTTCATGATCAACTTTGAAATGGCTGCACCAGCCACTTTCATTGGCTGCACCTGCAGTTTGACAAACACTGCCCCTCGGTGTCCCCCTGTTGGGCTGGGCTCCTGTTCCATGTTAGTATCACACCAGGAGCTTCACTGTTATTTCAGATTCTCAGAGCAGCCCTGCAAGGCTAACCCCAGTTTCCAGTAAGTCTTGGGAAGGTTAATAATTTATCCCGAGTCTACTAACTAAAGTGCAGAAAAATCAGAACTGAAAATTGTCTGACTCCAAACTTATTTTTTTCAATAAATGTTAGTTGAACTGAATGATGTTCTCATCAGATATTTTACTGAATTTTTCCTACCATCACACTCGAAAGGGTTGCCCATACCATAACAAACATAAGTATGGGGCAAAGCCAGAAGATACTAATCCTACTGCCCTGTTCCTTATTTGGACAGCATCCATTTTGAAATGGGTTTATTTATTTATGTGTCTTGGGCTAGTAAGTGTCAGGAGAACATACTCAAAATCTTACCCTCTCCAATCAAGAGCCCTTTACAATATCTTTCTGGCTCAGAGGTGAAGAAAGTCTGTTGGTTTGGTTACTTGAAGTTAAGTTGTCTAAGTGTGAAAACTTAAATCTCTCTTCCCCCAAATGAGAGGGAAGCAGTGATGCTTGTGTCTGAACACCCTGATTTAGGGAACCTGGGAAGCTGAGAGCAGACTCTGCAGAAGGGGATCCCAGTGCTGTTTCTTTGAGTTGCCCAACTCAGGTAACCCACTCAGATAATGAACTGGCATCCTCTTCCCTGGCTTCCTGCTTCCTGTGATCCTTGGAGCAGCAGCGAGCTGCCGGAGTCCTCTTTCTCTCTCTCCCAGGCTCATCCCAACATTCTGCTGACCCCACAGAACAGATCAGATTGGGGGATATGGGATAGCAGTAAGGACCTGGGTAGGAGCAGAGACAGGGGAGTGAAGACATAGACCATCCGTCTCGGTGTGTGTTGAGGGGGGCAGCTTTCAAAGATGAATACTGTGTTTTTAAGAAGGTACTCCTCAATTTGTGTTCAAAATTTAAGGAATAAGCAAAACTGAAAGCTCTTCCTAAGTAATTTCCTTGAACAGGACAGGTAGCTGATGTATGTTCATCCTTTGTGCTGAGGATCTGAAGTAGTTAAGTATGTTTCCCAGAAAGAACACTGATTGAGATTATGTTCAGGGAGTAGCTGCTTATCTGAAGGGATCTGGAAAATGAAGCGAAGATAGAAAAAAGAGGAATATAGGGGAGCAGCCTCCCCTTGCCTGGCCGTGTCATCTGTTTTAACCTCATGGAAACAGCTGAAGGATGAGAAATTGCCTGCATGTTGGAATCGTAGGTTTGATAATTAAAAAGAGTAAAAGAGTTTTGTGAAAATCTGAAATAGAATGATGGTTATTCCCCTAACAAGGAACTCTTACCATTGCACAGATGGTTGTTTATTCTTTGATCCTAAATTCAAGAGTTTTAAGGGAGACCTTAAATTTGGGTCTCAGGATTTTTCAGTTCAGTAATCATTTTGAAATGTATGGCCAGTGATTTCACTGCTTTGGAGGCATATTGGCCACTTAATCAACTTTGTGCAAATAAAGTTCCTTTTATAATGTCTTTTTAATTTTGTATTTTATTTAGTGATACACATTTTTTGGTGGCACACCCTGAGTCTTCTGCATTCATTTGTCTCTCACCAGACTTAAAACAGAGACAATATTGAAAGAAGATACAGGAGGCTGTCTGAGTGTCATTCTTCTTCATGACTGGGGAAAAGAAATGTCTGTCTTCTTCATCTTTCTTTTCAGGTTTTCTTGAAGTGAGGAGGAAAGTCCAACCCCCAGGCCAGGCAGGGTTTTGAGACTGGTGATTCCGAGCAGTTCTGGGCACATGTGGAAACGTCAGGTCTCCTCTTGTTCCCACATGTGTGCCTCCCCTTGTTCTGCCCCCTTTACTGGAAGGAGCCAGTTGGGCTCCTCTCCTGCTCATATTCTTGTGACCTGGCTTACTAGAGCCTTCCAGAAGAAACTTAAATGGCCTACCTGAGCTTATAGACAGGATTCTCTCTTGAAACTTGGAAGGACCCTTATATTTTTAGAGTAATTTACTTGTGGCTTCTCCAAAAGTAGAACAAGAAAAGTTGTTTAAATAATTTTATTATGACCCAGGTCATAATGGGTTTCAGGTCATCCTAACCTTGCAGTTAGTCGTAAGGAGGCTTTGTGTGGCAGGTCATCCTGACGCACAGGTGAAAAAATGTGGGGATCAGGTTGATGCAGAATCCGAGGAGATCTCTCCATGGACAGAAATGCTACAGACCCCAGGAGCTGACTTCTCTTTGCACGTGTGGGGATGTTCCTTTCACACAAATGGAGAGATTCCATATCCTAGAAGACTGTTTGACCAGTGGAGATAAGAGCCTAGTTTATTCTTCAGTGAGTGAAATTGTTCAGTCGTGTCCAACTCTTTGTGACCCCATGGGCTGTAGCTCACCAGGCTCTTCTGTCCTTGGTATTTTCCAGGCAAGGATACTGGAGTGGGTTGCCATTTCCTTCTTCATGAGATCTTCCCTGACCCAGGGATTGAACCCAGGTTTCCCACATTGTAGGCAGACGCTTTACCATCTGAGCCACCAGGGAAGTCTGGTCTTCAGTCCCAGTGTGTAAATATTTAATGGTTTAGCTTTGAGGCAAAAACTTCAACTAATCATGCTATTGATATTTCCCAGTCACACTAGGATTGACAACTAATTTATGTAGATCTTGATGTAAAGTTTCTCAAGTAATTTTATCCTCAGTTTGCGTGTGTGTTCTTAAGCCGATATTCCCAGAAAGGCATTTAAAAAAAATCAAATCCTCCTTTCTCTTCTTCAGTTTTTTTCTTAAGATAAAAAGCTTCTTCAACACTTCCTTCTTCCATTGATGTTCAGTAGTCTGGAGGATATTTTGTAGCACAATTTGTACATGGAAAATTATTTTATAGATAATGTTTTCTAAACATACATTTGCAACTTTATTATTAATAATTACAGTGAGTTTTGATATTTTATATTGTTAATTTTTACAGAACAGATTTTTAATTCTGTCCTGTAAGCATTGGAATGTAATGAAAAGAGGTTAAGGTAATAACATTCACTATTTTGGGATATTTAGGAACCTGTTTTATTCACTGGAACAATGAGGAACAATCTGGATCCTTTTAATGAACATACAGATGAGGAACTGTGGAATGCCTTAGAAGAGGTAATTTATTAATATAAATGTAATTAACTTGTTAGCATCAGTATCCATGTGTGTACATTTAAAGCATTGCAGGCAATTAAGAGGAGCTTAATACTTTAACTGACTTTATTTACCTCCTAGAAGAGTATTGATGACATATGTGCACTTAAAATGTTTGTTAATTGATAATGATGAAAACCAACAATATAATGTGATGTTTCCATTTTAGCTTTTCCCTTAAAATCCCAAATGACAGCACATTATCTTGTCCTTAGCAGAGCACTAAATTAGATGATAAAGCTGTGGGATCAAATTCTACTAGTGATCTAGTGATATGATTACCCTAACTACCCTCCAGTGTTCATTTTATTCTTCTGGTCTTAGGGAACATCTACTAAGTGGAGACAAGAGTAGTTTTTCATTATTAACTGAAAGATGTGAATGAGATAAGACCAATAAAATGAGGAAGTTTCATAGAAAAGTATCTATTAAAGTATATTATAGAGTTGGAATGTGAGAAGAAGACAGAAGACAGAGATTCGTGCGGTCGTGTCTGACTCTGCAACCCCACAGACTGTAGCCAGCCAGGCTCCTCTGTCCATGGAATTCTCCAGGCAAGAATACTGGAGTGGGTTGCCATTCCCCTTTTCAGGGGATCTTCCCAGCCCTGTGGATCAAACTTAAGTCTCCCACATTGCAGGCAGATTCTTTACTGTCTGAGCCACCAGGGAAACCCTGGAATGTGAGAATGATTATTTATTGGTGATTATGTCATTTTAATGCTGCAGCATGAATGTAGATAACAGAACCCTGGAGAATTTGCCAAGTTTTTATATGGATAGATTCATTTCTAGAGAATTTTCTGTCGTTTGTGTCCTGTTTCCCCTTGCCCCACTACTTTGAATTTCCTTACCCTTGCATGAAACATTTTTGCCTATTAACTTGCTGTTGGTTTGAATATTTAATGCAAATTATTTTGTGTATTTGCAGTTATTTTGCAAATCAGTTCTACTGATGGCAGAAACTCTAGACTTCTAAACCATAGACTGTCTTTGAATTTCTCATAAGACCTATCTCAGTCTTTTGGTTTTAAATAGTAAGCAGGTGCATTCCTATAAACTAACAACAAAAGATCAGAAAGAGAAATTAGGAAACAATCCTAATTTGCATTACCATTGCAACAAAAAGAATAAAATACCTAAGAATAAACCTGCCTAAGGAGGCAAAAGACCAGTACTCAGAAAACTGTAAGATACTGACAAAGGAAGGATATATCATGTTCTTGCATTTGAAGAATCAATATTGTGAAAATGACTGTACTACCCAAGAATCTACAAATTCAGTACAATCCCTGTCAAATTACCAATGATATTTTTCATAGAATTAGGGCTTAAATTTTTACAATTTGCATGGAAACACAAAAGATCCCAAATAGCCAAAGCAATCTTAAGAAATAAAAAATGAAGCTGGGGAAATTAGGTTCCTTGATTTCAGACTACATTTTTAAGTTGGCCAAAAAGTTCATTACATAACCCAAATGAACTTTTTGACAAACTCAATGCAGAGCTACAGTAATCAAGATGATATGGTATTGGCACAAAAAACAGAAATATGGATCAATGGAACAGTATAGCGAGCCCAGAGATGAACTCACACACCTGTGGTCACCTAGTCTGTGACAAAGGAGACAAGAATACAGGATGGAGAAAAGACATGGCTTCAGTAAGTGGTGCTGGGAAAAGTGGACGGCTACATGTAAAAGAATGAAACTAGGACACTCCCTAATACCATATACAAAACTAAAGTCAAAATGGATTAAAGACATAAATGTAAGAGCAGACACAATAAAACTCTTAGAGGAAACAAAGGAAAAACACTCTTTGAAATAAATAACTAATAACTTTTTGATTGCTCTCTTCATTTCAGGGAAGTGTGGCATAGTTCTTTAATTTTTTGTTGTTACACAAATCTGAGTGATTGTTCGTGTTGTTTTGAATTGCTGTGTTTGTCATTTAGTGTTACCATTTCGGGAAACTCTGAAGTCTATAATATGTAGATGAGCCTTGACTGTGAGCAGGCCGATTTGGAGGTCACGCAATTTCTAGCCAGTAATTCTAGTTTCTGAAGGATGTCAGCACTGAGTCTTTACACACCCACCTGGCTTTCCAGCAATGTGGGGATTTTGTTTTCCTAATTTGGGCAAATTGCTTTACCTTCTTCTGCCCAAAAAGAAGTGCATCTCTCATTTCATTGAAGATTGTGAGTCTATAAGTTAAATTCTAGAAGAGAAGAGGGGAGAGCAGTTAACCATCAATGTAATGAAAGATAGGATGATCCACGGATCTTGAATTTACAGGACAGATTTAATGATGAAGTCATGACATCTTAAAAAAAAAACTGTAAATACTGGTAAACTATTTTTCTATTTGCTTCCCAGCTGATATATTTTTTCACAGATTCTCAGGTAGAAAAATTAGTCTAGAATTTTAGAACACATTGTTCCATGGACAAAGAAGCAACATTAATCTAAATTCTAAAAATAATGAAGTGGTAGAAGGAGTAGATAATACTAAGATCTACCTTTATTTAAACTACATTTGGAACTTTCTATAAAAGTCAATAGATGTGAGTTTATTTCAAAAGTGAAGTATGTGGTTTCTGTGTATTGCTTGTGGAATTGACCCTTGTAATTTTAGTAATATCACTTAGAAAAATCATCCCATTATTGTATTTCTCTAGGAACTTCTTCTTTATGACCGTTTTAAAGAAAACCTACCAAACCTTTCATGAAAAACATGCAGATGTGATAAAGAAAAATTCCTAAAGAAATAGAATAATGGGATGATTTATCACTCTAAGTGTGTGTGTGTACATGCTGTCGTGTCTGACTCTTTGTGACCCTCTGTGGAACTGTAGCCCGCCAGACTTGTCTGTCCATGGAGTTTTTCAGGCAAGAAATACTGGAGTGGGTTGCTGTTCCCTACTCCAGCGGATCTTCCCAAGCCAGGAATTGAACCTGCATCTCTTGCATCTCCTGCATTTGGCAGGATTCATAACCACTGTACCACCTGGAAAGCCTGTCACTCTAAGAGGTGATCACTAAATCAATAAGGTCATTTTTTAAGTTAATTCAAAACCCTAGTTACTAGTTTGTATGTGGTACCAAACTGGATATGTGAACCCAAACTCACCGAGCTGGCCTGAGAGCAAGAGGGAGGGAATAACTATGTTCTCCTCTTTTAAATTCTTCTAATCTGTTTCCTCCTCCTTCCTTGGCAGAGATAGATGTTCAGAAGGGAGACAGTTCTATGGATGCTGCCCATCTCATCTTAGTTATTTTTCAAAATATGCTGAAAATACATTTTTCGTGTACTGAAAACTAGCCACCTTACTATAAATTGACAAAAGTTCATCAGAAATTAGTGTTGATTGGGGCACTAAAGAGCAGAGGCAGAACCAGAAATATAACATAAATGTACCTGAAGATGAAGCATTTTATCACTCAAAGGTTAAAAGAGCACAGTAGATAAAACTCTTGAAATGAATCACCAATGTTTTGCTTCTGTTAAAAAAAAGTAAAAACAAAACACATAGATTTTGGGATGTGAAATTAAGCAAATGGTCTGTCCTGTCAAAACTGGGGAAGAAATCATGCAGTCAAATGTTCGATATTGATCGTATCTCTGTTCAGGCAGAAGTGTGTCTCATCACAGAGGAAACTAAGATAAGGAAACCTGGGCATCAGCAGCCTGTGCATCAGGAACCATGTGATTCAGTCCTTGCAGTGGAGACAGGTCACATGTCCATTTTCTGGACCTTGTATTAAGGTTAATGGGCTGTCCCTTTACTTCATTTACTGCCAGTCCTCCCTTTACTTCATTTACTGCCAGATAGGGAAGTAAAACCTCTTCCCTATCTGTTGATTGCATTTCAGCATCTCCTTCCAGCCCACACCAGCCTTTCTTTTTGAAAAGTAAGAAGGTTCCACAAAATATAGAAACCATCTGACATCTGTGTTGACCTCGTGATGGATATTGGTGCCTGATTAGTAGATAGAGTACATATAGTAGGTTACATTGAAAATCTTTATGGTGACAGAAATAGGGTGCCTTCAATTTCAGTGTATTATTTTTCAATTTTTCTATATTCTTTTATTTTCCCCAAACTCAAAAACAGTCTGAAGGATTCTGTACTGAGATGTATAGTTTTGAATAGTATTATTTACATCATTTTCCTTAAATCATAACTTTTTCAGTGCTTTCCACTGTTTAAAGTGTGATGCTGTGATATCTTGGATACAGTTAATTGTTATAAGAATACATTCCTTTTACACTTACACTTAATGAGAAAATAGTGTTATATGTAAGTTATTTATCTATGTGGATTTATTTTCTAATTTATAGGGATAGATATGTCACACAATGGGTTTCACTCATGCCTTCATTCGTATAGCCAACAAACATCTCCTGAGAGCTTGTTAGGCAGAGTTGCAGATTCTGGGGCTATCACAGCAATCAAAAGACAAAGTCTCTACCCTTTTGGAGCTTAAATTCTCTTGGAGAAGGTAGAAAACAAACCAGTGCATATGTAACAAGGTCTCGGTGCTGATACATGCAGAGGAGGAAAATGGAGCAGAATATGAAGAGGGGCTAGCTGAAAGCATTATTAATATGGGCAATATCTATTGATCTGTCATAAATTCTACATGTACTGATTCATTTTATACTGTATCAATCTTAGGAGGTACCCATCTTTATAATTATGATATTAGTCTTAGAGTTTAGGAAGCTAAGGTAGAGTAAGTTTAGTAACTTTCCATGTAGGCAGAGCCAGGAAGGACTTAATCCAAGCTGTCTGGCTTCAAGTCTCCATTTTTTCTTTTTTTCTGTGCTTTTCTTCTTTGCTGCTTGCAGGCTTTCTCTAGTTGCAGCAGACAGAGGCTACTCTTCGTTGCAGTGCACAGCTTCTCACTGACATGGCTTCTCCTGTTGTGACACCTGGACTCTGGAGCACACAGGCTTCAGTACTGTGGCCTGCAGGCTCAGGAGTTGCAGCCTGTGGGCTCTAGAGTTGGGCTCAGTATTTGTGGCACGTGGGTTTTCTTGCTCCATGCCATGTGTGGGATCTTCCTGAACCGGGGATGAAACCCATGTCCTCTGCATTGGCAGGTGGATTCTATTTTTTATTTTTTAACTTTACAATATTGTATTGGTTTTGACATATATCAACATGAATCCACCACAGGTATACACTTGTTCCCCATCCTGAACCCTCCTCCCTCCTCCCTGCCTGTACCATCCCTCTTTGTCGTCCCAGTGCACCAGCCCCAAGCATCCAGTATCGTGCATCGAACCTGGACTGGCAACTCGCTTCATATATGATATTATACATGTTTCAATGCCATTATCCCAAATCATCCCACCCTCTCCCTCCCCCACAGAGTCCAAAAGACTGTTCTATACATCAGTGTCTCTTTTGCTGTCTTGTATACAGGGTTATTGTTACCATCTTTCTAAATTCCATATATATGCGTTCTTAACCACTGGACCACCAGGGAGTCCCAAGCCTCCAATTCTTTGTTTTTAAATTTTCAAGTCACAGGAACATGGAAGGAATAGTATGATGAACACATATACACCTTCACCTGATTCATCAGCTGTTAGTATGTTCCCATGTTTTCTCCATCTCTTCTATAATCTATATTTTGCTGAATTGTTTGTAAGTTGTAGAAATGTTTATTAAAAGTTGGATTTCACCTTGAAATACATAAATGTACACCTTGTAAGAACAAGAACATTCTTTTATATGCCCTAACACAGTTATCTCAATCAATAAATTTCATAGTAATATTATACTATTATCTAATATGTTTTCAGATTCTCTAGTTGTAACTCCTAGTTATTATTGTCTCTGCTTCTATTGTCCTTCTTAATACTTGAGTATAAATTGATTTTGTCATTACACTACAGACGGCTTTTATATTCATATATTCTCATAACCATCCCTGACTTATAAATGAAGACAGTCTCAAAAAACAGAATTTTATGAAAAACATTTCCCCTCACAACCCTTTTTCCTCATGAGTAGATATGGACAAACTTGAAGAAAAGTATAAAATGAAATTAGTGATTAGATGTCATCCAAGTCAGAGGCAAGTGTGAGTCATAATGTCAGTCTTAAGTAAGTCCAACCATTTGCACCACATTCCAAATCTTATGCTTTAGATTTTGTGTACTTTTCTTGTTAATGCTACATAACAGTACCATATTTAATCCTAACTCAGTATTCTCCTTTCATGGGATTGGTCTCCATCAGGAGCACAATTTAGGTTCACATTTATAGACATGCTCCAGCATTTAGGATACCTGAAAAATGAAAACTGCTCACTCACCCTTGGTATGTTGTTATCTGACATTGTAATGTGTCAGATAACTTATCAGCCAAAACTCATCAATCTGTTGGTCTCTTAATTTGAAGTGTATCACTTCTTTGTTCTTCAACTTCAAGTATAGCCTGAGTTTGGTTCTTACTCTATAAAAATTTTCCAAAACAAATATTTATTGAACTGAACCCTACCACCAAATGTACTTTCAGGTTATCTTTGGTAGTTACAGTTTTGTTTTTTCTAATATTAAGAGTGCAATTTTATGAAGATAGATTAATATAAACATCACCTATATACATATTTTGGGGGAAATAAGATGTGTCTTATTTTTCGTGAGTTTTCATTCATGACGACATTTATGACACTGAGGAAAATGCACTCGATTGGCCCACTATTTATAGAATTAATCTTGGGATAGAACCATCACCAGAGCAGGTTCCAGGATTACTTATGTATAAGGTGCAGTTTGCCATCGTTTGCATTTGTATATTTTAGACTTCACCAAATGTGTTGGTAAGATTATATCTTCAGAGAAAAAGACTTTGTATGAAAATGTTTAAAGTTTTTTTTTAGTGTACCAACTCCTATGCAAAATGAACTTTGGGAAACTTGACTCAACCATAAAGATTGTTTTAACTTTTCTGTTTAAACCATATTGGGAGAAATAGATTCATAGAATCTATTTAGATAGATTATATGAATAGAAATAGATTCATATTTTGAGAGACTTCCTTAGCTAATCCCTTGGTGGGGTTTCTGGAGGATGTCCTGTGGCAGGGATGGGGGACATTGAAATCTTTCTATCCTGAATTTGACTCCACCATTTTTCTCAGCAAACACTCTTTGGAAACAGCTCTCCCCATCACCTGGCTGTACATTTAAGATACAGAAGAAGTCCTGAGGACATCAAAGTTCTAATGTGTAAGAGGCTAGTCTACTTTAGTAACAGTTTGCTTAGGAAAATGTCATAATCTCTGTATCCACAGGTGCAACTTAAAGACACGTTTGAACATCTTCCTGGTAAAATGAACACTGAATTAGCAGAATCTGGATTGAACTTGAGTGTTGGACAGAGACAACTGGTGTGTCTTGCCAGGGCTATTCTAAAGAAACGTCAGATATTTATTTTTGACAAAGCCACATCAAACGTGGATCCAAGGTATGGAGCTGAGACCCAGGAAACCTTGACTCTGACTTCTAAATGTGGTAAATGTAAAACATTTAGTGATGCTTAAAAATGTTTCTAAGTGTTCTCTTGGCCCTGTGGATATTTCTTGATAATATTAATTCCTGAAAACAAAGGAAAGACCAAGACATGTTATACAGGGTTAATGTTGTTATGAGGCTTCCTGAGAGAGCTAGATTCCTAAATCCAGCTCCTTATAGTTTTAAGCAATTTTGAGGGAAGACTATTTTCCATCATTTTATGAAAACACTAAATTTCTAAATAGACATTTTATACTTATTTTTTAGGAACAAGATTATATGTTAAGTTTTTAATTTTTAAAAACATTTAAAAAGTATTATGATATTTTTAAGTCTTAAGTTTGCTTTTCCTGTTTTTACTGAACAAAATCAATTTGTTTGATTCTAGAACTGATGAGTTAATTAAAAAAAAAATTCATGAGATATTTGCCCAGTGCACTGTGATAACCATCACACACAGGTTGAACAACATCATTGACTGTCAATGGCTATTGGTAAGACCCTCACCATTTTAGTTGTATTTATTTATGTTCAATTTCTCAACGTATCCTTCCTTGTAAAACTTGATAGGAACCTCCAATAATGTAATTTTCTCTTAGATTCTCCTCGCTTTCCTGAAAATTGTTGTTGTTTAGTAGCTCGGTCATGTCTGATTCTTCCCGACCCCATGGAGTGCAGCATACCAGGCCTCCCTGTTCTTCACTATGTCCCGGTTTTTTCAAACTCATGTCCATTGAGTCTGTGATGCCATCCAGCCATTTCATCCTCTGTCATCCCCTTCTCCTCCTGCCTTCAATCTTTTCCAGCATCAGGGTCTTTTCCAGTGAGTCAGCTCTTCACATCAGGTGGCCAAAATATTGGAGCTTCAGCTTCAGCATTAGTCCATCCAGTGGATATTCAGGGTTGATTTCCTTTACGATTGACTGGTTTGATATTCTTTCAGTCCAAGGGACTCTCAAGAATCTTCTCCAGCACCACAGTTTGAAAGTATCAATTCTTTGGCACTCAGCTTTCTTTATGGTCCAACTCTTACATCTTACATCTACTGGAAAAACCATACAGCTTTGACTAGATGGACCTTTGTTGGCAAAGTAATGTCTCTGCTTTTCAATATGCTATCTAGGTTGGTCATAAATTTCCTTCCAAGGAGTAAGCGTCTTTTAATTTCATGGCTGCAGTCACCATCTGCAGTGATTTTGGAGCCCCCAAAAATAAAGTCTGACACTGTTTCCACTGTTTCCCCATCTATTTCCCATGAAGTGATGGGACCAGATGCCATGATCTTCGTTTTCTGAATGTTGAGCTTTAAGCCAACTTTTTCACTCTCCACTTTCACTTTCATCAAGAGGCTCTTTAGTTCCTCTTCACTTTCTGCCATAAGGGTGGTGTCATCTGCATATCTGAGGTTATTGATATTTCTCCCTGCAATCTGATTCCAGCTTGTGTTTCTTCCAGTCCAGTGTTTCTCATGATGTACTCTGCATATAAGTTAAATAAGCAGGGTGACAATATATGGCCTTGACATACTCCTTTTCCTATTTGGAACCAGTCTGTTGTTCCATGTCCAGTTCTAACTGTTGCTTCCTGACCTGCATACAAATTTCTCAAGAGGCAGGTCAGGTGGTCTGGTATTCCCATCTCTTTCAGAATTTCCCACAGTTTATTGTGATCCACACAGTCAAAGGCTTTGGCATAGTCAATAAAGCAGAAATAATGTTTTTCTGGAACTCTCTTGCTTTTTCCATGTTCCAGTAGATGTTGGCAATTTGATCTCTGGTTCCTCTGCCTTCTCTAAAACCAGCTTGAACATCAGAAAATTCATGGTTCACTTATTGCTGAAGCCTGGCTTGGAGAATTTTGAGCATTTACTAGCATGTGAGATGAGTGCAATTGTGCAGTAGTTTGAGCATTCTCTGGCATTGGCTTTCTTTGGGATTGGAATGAAAACTGACCTTTTCCAGTCTTGTGGCCACTGCTGAGTTTTCCAAATTTGCTGGCATATTGAGTGCAGCACTTTCACAGCATCATCTTTCAGGATTTGAAATAGCTCAACTGGAATTCCATCACCTCCACTAGTTTTGTTCATAGTGATGTTTTCTAAGGCCCACTTGACTTCACATCCCAGGATGTCTGGCTCTAGGTCAGTAATCACACCATCGTGATTATCTGGGTCATAAAGATCTTTTTTGTACAGTTCTGTGTATTCTTGCCACCTCTTCTTAATATCTTCTACTTCTGTTAGGTCCATACCGTTTCTGTCCTTTACCGAGCCCATCTTTGCATGAAATGTTCCCTTGGTATCTCTAATTTTCTTGAAGAGATCTCTAGTTTTTCCCATTCTGTTGTTTGCCTCTATTTTTTTGCATTGATCTCTGAGGAAGGCTTTCTTATCTCTTCTTGCTATTCTTTGGAACTCTGCATTAAGATACTTATATCTTTCCTTTTCTCCTTTGCTTTTCGCTTCTCTTCTTTTCACAGCTGTTTGTAAGGCCTCCCCAGACAGCCATTTTGCTTTTTTGCATTTATTTTCCATGAGGATGGTCTTGATCCCTGTCTCCTGTACAATGTCATGAACCTCATTCCATAGTTCATCAGGCACTCTATCTATCAGATATAAGCCCTTAAATCTATTTCTCACTTCCACTGTATAATCATAAGGGATTTGATTTAGGTCATACCTGAATGGTCTAGTGGTTTTCCCTACTTTCTTCAATTTAAGTCTGTATTTGGCAATAAGGAGTTCATGATCTGAGCCACAGTCAGCTCCTGGTCTTGTTTTTGTTGACTGTATAGAGCTTCTCCATCTTTGGCTGCAAAGAATATAATCAATCTGATTACAGTGTTGACCATCTGGTGATGTCCATGTGTAGAGTCTTCTCTTGCATTGTTGGAAGAGGGTGTTTGTTATGACCAGTGCATTTTCTTGGCAAAACTCTATTAGTCTTTGCCCTGCTTCATTCCATATTCCAAGGCCAAATTTGCCTGTTACTCCAGGTGTTTCTTGACTTCCTACTTGTGTATTCCAGTTTCCTATAATGAAAAGGACATCTTTTTTTGGGTGTTAGTTCTAAAAGGTCTTGTAGGTCTTCATAGAACCATTCAACTTCAGCTTCTTCAGCCTTACTGGTTGGGGCATAGACTTGGATTGCTGTGATATTGAATGGTTTGCCTTGGAAAGGAATAGAGATCATTCTGTCATTTTTGAGGTTGCATCCAAGTACTGCATTTCGGACTCTTTTGTTGACCATGATGGCTACTCCATTTCTTTTGAGGGATTCCTGCCCGCAGTAGTAGATATAATGATCATCTGAGTTAAATTCACCCATTCCAGTCCATTTGAGTTCGCTGATTTCTAGAATGTCAACATTCACTCTTGCCATCTCTTGTTTGACCACTTCCAATTTGCCTTGATTCATGGAACTGACGTTCGAGTTTCCTATGCAATATTGCTCTTTACAGCATCGGACCTTGCTTCTATCACCAGTCACATCCACATATCTGAGGTTATTGATATTTCTCCTGGCAATCGTGTTTCCAGCTTGAGCTTCATCCAGCCTGTCATTTCGCATGATGCAAATACATTAAATAAGCAGAGTGACAGTATACAGCCTTGATGTATTTGTTTCCCAGTTTGAACTTTATTTGTATTTCTTTCTTTAGAAATAGATGTACCATGTTTTATTGCACTTCCCAGATACTGCCTTTTTACAAATTGAGAGCTTATCTTAACCCTGCGTTGAACAAGACTATGGGCGACATTTTTCAAAAACAGTATTTGATCATTCCATGTCTCTGTCTCACTTTTGGTAATTTTCACTATATGTCAAACTTTTGCAATCATTATTGTTACTCTGGTGATCTGTAACATCAATGTTACTGCTCTGGCTTGCTGCAGTCTCCTCTATTGGTTAGTATTTTTTTAGCAATGCATTGCTTTTAGGTTAAAGTCTGTACATTGTTTTTTCAGACATAATGCTATTACACACTTGATAGATTAGTGTAGTGTAAACGTAACTTCTGTGTGTTCTGGGAAACCAGAACACTCATATCACTTACATTACTGCCATATTCACTTCATTCTGGTGTTCTGGAACTGTATCCACACTGAGGGATGACTGTACATCACTTCTTTCTGGAAAACAGGTGATTGTCTGTTCTGGAAGCTTTAACATGGACATAAAGACGAGTCAATCTGTTGCAAAGACTGATGCTTCAGAGGGCGGTTGACTGGCCTCAAGGAGTAGCTGGGGAAGTAACAAATCCTGACGAAGGGCATAGCCAACAGGGTTGTCACCATAAAGTCCTATCATTGCAAGTGCTTAAGTTGTAACTTAACATTCAGAAAACTAAGATCATGGCATCTGGTCCCATCACTTAATGGCAAATATGGGGAAACAGTGATGGACTTTATTTTTGGGGGCTCAAAATCACTGAAGATGGTGATTGCAGCCATGAAATTAAAAACGGTTGCTCCTTGAAAGAAAACTTGTGACCAAACTAGACAGCTTATTAAAAAGCAGAGACACTACTTTGCCAACAAACATCCATCTAGTCAAGGCTATGGTTTTTCCAGTAGTTATGTATGGATGTGAGAGTTGAATTATAAAGAAAGCTGAGTGCCAAAGAATTGATGCTTTTGAACTGTGGTGTTGGAGAATACTCTTGAGCATCCCTTGGACTGCAAGGAGATCCAACCAGACCACCCTAAAGGAAATCAGTCCTGAATATTCATTGGAAGGACTGATGTTGAAACTCAAACTCAAATACTTTGGCCATCTGATGCGAAGAACTGACTCATTGAAAAGACCCTGATGCTGGGAAAGATTGAAGACAGGAGGAGAAGGGTATGACAGAGGATGAGATAGTTGGATGGCATCACCAATTTAATGGATATGAGTTTGGGTAAACTCTGGGAGTTGGTGATGGACAAGGAGGCTTGAAATGCTGCAGTCCATGGGGTCTCAAAGAGTCAGACACAACTGAGCCACTGAACTGAACTGAACTCAAGGTGTAATAATTACATTTTGTTGCACTAGTGAATACCTCTGCACAAAGATAGATGGATTTTTTTTAATTCTATTTTTTAATTGAATAATCCATAAAAATATATTTTTGTTATAAAAACCAATAAATGTGCAAAGTAGAAATAGGAAAATACAATTTGTACAGTTTAAAAATAAAATAAAAAAAGGAAAATAAAAGAAAATCTCATATAGGGAAGATTACAAAATACCCACTACCAGTAAGTAACGGTTGTTTAATGCTATAGTATTATTTGGATAACACTAGAGCCAGTTTAATAATTTTATAATGCAAAACAGTATTTTATTAGCAGAATTTTTATTTCTTCTTAAAATTCCCCATGTCATTTATTAATTTTTCACAGCTCAATTCTTAATAGCTGCCTAAAATTTCATCATAGAGATAGAGTGTAATTAATCTCAATTGACATCTATTTTCCGAATTTTCACTTTTACCAAAAATCTCTAAATGATTAGATGGATATGGTTTTGTCCACTATAAGTAAATCAGAGAAAGGGCTTGTTGGGAAACAACTGGGACCTAATCAATAGCTTTGTTTATGTGTTGACTCTCCAAAGAGATTTACCCTGCTTTGGTTCATTCGTCAGTCGTCATTCATGTGGTCGACTCTTGACCAAGAATTGCGGCACCCAGGCTTGCATCACCAACTGAGTTCACTCAGACTCAACGGTCAGTGATGCATCCAGCATCTCACTCGTCGTCCCTTCTCATGCCCAATCAGCATCGAGTCTTCATGAGTCATTAGCATTTATTAGTCAGCTTGATTATTTCACAAGAGGTTTTCAGTTAAAATGAGGAGTCATGTGATAGAATATAGTCTTCCTTACTTTCTCTGTTGCCACAGAACAGTGGATCAAGACAGACAAATTAGAAATGCTCTTTATCCTGACTCACCACTCTCTCTACATTAGAGGGTTCTTCCTGTAGTTTTCAGGATTAGCTGGGTGCTCATGACCTGCTTGCTCTGCAGCCAACAGCACAAGTCTTCCCTCCAGTCTCTGTTCACTGAAGTCTTCATATCACCCGGATTCTACCTGGTAATGCTAGCAAAGAAAGCATGTGAGACTGCACTTGCTCTAACAAGATTGTTGTTTGTGGTCAACATTTTCACTGTCTCTAGTTAAAGTAATCTTTGGCAATGAATGATGAAGAACCAAAAGCTGAGCTAAGAAACTCAGATCCCACCTCTTCTGTTTATAGTCCATTTATGGTTCTATATTTTTTATGTTTCTTTCTCAACTCAAATCTCTTCTAAAATTTTCTCACAGAAGTGAAAACATGAAACTGTTGTAACATCCCCACCTGAAAAGCACAAAACAGCTCATACCTAACTAGAGTTTAATTAAATTCTATTTTTCACCTTCATGGAACTTTTGTTTCATAAATCTGCATTGCTGCAATTAGAACATTGAGAAGAGAAAAACTCCCTCAAAAACATGCCAAGAGATTTTTCAAGTTTTCAGAGGAGAGATAACTAACACTGAGGTAGAAAGCATAGTCAGGGAGGAGAAATACTTTATGAAGGGGTCGCTTATGTGCAAAAGCAACAGTTTTGAGAGAGCAGCTGTGGAGGTGACTATGACCCAGCATTCATTTTTCCCCCAGTGAGAGAATGATTTATTATTTCAAGACCTAAGAAATGATTTTGAGTTAATACTTACCACATTGTCCAGTCACTGAGAAAACTACAGGCACCATTTTAACAATGAGGGATCCACCTTCCAGGGTTGGACAACTGTCCTGTGTCATCACCTGGTGGCCAAAGACAGAGGTGTGACTCTCCGGTCTTTCCCCTCACAACTCTACATATTGCTAAGTGGGATTTACCTCTATTATTTGTCATCAGTTCCCAACATCTTTCTTATCAGGCTTTTCCTATACCCGCTCCTGTCCCCCATCTCTCCGTGTACTCATCTATATCATTATGACATCCTGCCCGTGAAAATGGATGAAATTATCTTACAGTGGGTCCATTTCATTTTTATGTCTAGGACAGCTACTGGGAATATCTGCACATAAACAGCTTGATGAACACATCTTCATTGAGCTTATGTAACTGACTGACTCATCCATCATAATGTATTTTTACCTTAACCTACGAGGTAGAGCTTGATAAACCATTCAAGTTTGTGGTTCCAGGACAAGGTCCTGGGGTTCAGGGATTGTTATCGTACCAACTTGAATGTGTGATTTAGTTTATAGTTTAACTTGGGTTACAGGAAGAATGGGGAGAGAGGAAAATTATAGGAAACTTTCCTTATAAAAGATCTTAAAAATTCAAAGTTATACCTCTTTTTTTGTACATACAGGGAAGTTGGATTTGCTTTATGTTTATTTGTTCTGAAGTATCTAGACTCTTTGATCAAACCAGTAAATATAAAGGCTAAATTAATAAATTTCTATTTCTGGCCTTTTCTCAGTCTGTGTCCCATCTCAGATCTTTTAGCCTCTGATGTGAACCTTGGCTTTTAAGTTTGATTAGGTCCCATTTGATTTTGCTTTTATTTCTTTTGCTTTGGGAGAGTGATCTAATTAAATATTTTCTGTGATTTAGTCAAAGAGTCTTTTGCCTGTGTTTTCCTTTAGTTTTATAGTGGTTATTCTTACATTAGGTCTTTAAACCATTTTGAGTTTATTTTTGTGTATGGTATGACTGAGTATTCTAATTTAATTCATTTTCAGGTGTCCAGCTTTCCCAGTACTATTTACCAAAGAAACTGTATTTTTCTCCATTCTTGTCTACTCTTTTATAACTCTTTTATAGATTAATTGGCCACAGATGTATGGAGACCAGTGTTTTAAAACATCAGTTTTTCTTATTCAACATGGGGAAAACAGTTATGTTCTATTATGCTATGCTTAAGTAAAATTGCACATTTGGGGCATCTAAATTGGTATGCCAAGTTACAGAACATTTAAATTATTATGTGGATAAGACAGTTTCAATTATTCTTGGACTTGTTTGAGAAAGCTGCCCTTAGCAATGATTCACAGTGATAAACAAATTATTAACAGGAAAATGGCCTTCATGAGACTTAATAAATGTCTCCAATTAAATACAAAGGATGAAATTAATTGAAATATCTAGATGTGGAAAAACAACCTGTATCTCGTTTAGAGTTCCAGAATATTCTCTTCTTTTTTAAAAAGTTAATTTTTAAAATTTATTTATTTTAGGCTGTGCTGGATCTTCCTTGCTGCACAAGCTTTTCTCTAGTTGCAGTGAGTGGAGCTACTCTTTGAGCAGTATGAAGACCTCTTATTGTGGTGGCTTCTCTTGCTGCAGAGCACAGGCTCTAGGCATGGGGGTTTCAGTAGTTGTGACATGGGCTCAGGAGTTGTGGCTCCCAGACTCTAGAGCACATACTGTATAGCTGTGGCCCACAGACTTAGTTTCTCTGCACACTGTGGGATCTTCCAGGAGAAGGGATCAAACGCATGACTCCCACATTGCCATGCAGTTTCTTTTACCACTGAGCCACCAGGAAGCCCATCCGGCATATTCTCTTAAGATACATGTACTCTAAACATGACCTAAATGAAGACTTGAGTACTGCTTAGCATCAGGACTGTTTTTATAATTATGTCATTTGGGCCATTTATTTCAGACACTCTTTTCTCTCCAGAACCATCAACCAAAGTCACTAATAAGTAGAAAGGCAGAGTTAAGAGCCCCTTCCTCTCCCTTTCAATTTCCATTTAGCAGACTTATTAATGAGCAATAAAAGGGGTGAAAGGTAGGTGGTTTAAGAGAGAGAGACAAAATAAGAAAGATATTCATAATTTGTGAAAACAGATTCAGATCCTAGGCAATTCAAACTGGGCTGCCTCATGTGCTCTGCAGGCTGAGATCACTGGAATTTGGAGCTCAATTTCTTACTTGCTTCTTTAGTTGTACCAAAGGTAAAACTGGTTTCTAGAGATTGCTTCTGTGCAGAGCAATTCTGTAAAAGCTGCTTCTGTAGCAGCTCTTTTTGCCAGCCTTCCACTATCAGAAGAATAAACCACAACCACAGCCAACTTCTAGAAGCATCTCAACCTCTCAGACAAGGGATTCTGTTTCCCTTAGCAACTGACATAATCCAGGACCCTAAAGAAATTCTGAATGTATTTTCTTTTTTCCCTAAATACTGCTCAGATTCTCAAATCAACTTGACATTTAATTTATGGTCAGGGCTCTGCCCTCTGGTTTGTATAATGTCGCCCTACTTTTTAGATAAATGCAGTTTCATTTTCTGCAATCAAGATTTTTTTTTTTTTTACCGCAAATAAGATCTTTTATTTGTCACCATTAAGAGTCTGCATTTTGCAATCAAGATATTTGCCAATTCTGTGTATCTGTATAAATTGCCTCAAAGCTCAGAGCCTGAGAGCTAAAAGCACTAACTAATGATAACAACCCCAAATACCCTGGAGAGAATATAAGATGCTGCAGAGTGCTAGTAATCCTAGTCTAACACTCATTTTCTTCCTTTCTGATAATATTGTAATATTAAAAGTCAGGTGAGGCCTTTGTCTGCCCAGTAAAACAGTAATCAGACCATTTAAACACCAGGCAGTCCTACCACCCACACAGAGTCTGTCTATTCTCCCTGTCCTGCCCCTTTTTGAAATATTGTCTAGGCTATAATATGGTACTGAGAGATATTGTGTGCTAATGGATTTCTTTTTGCTGTTAACAGGTTTTGGATTCAGGAATATATAGAGAAGGTGGAGAGCCACATAATTTGCTGCAGAATGAAAGCAGCCTATTTTACAAGATGGTGCAACAACTGGGTGAAGCTGAGGTCACTGCCCTCACTGAAAGGGCGAAATAGGTGAGCTCACTGTGGGGAGTTGTAATGAAAGATTTTCTCCAGGGTTCAATCTTCACAATCTCCACTGGTGGTCTGATAACAAGCACTCTGTGCCCTTATAAGTCTCCACAGAGGAAGTCTCATGGCTGGGTCTTAACACATTGCAGGTTGGAGGCAGATCTGCCGAGATTCTGCAGCAGATTTGGGGGTGGGGTGGATGTGTGTGCTCCTCTGTGTGTGCACAAATGCGCCTGAGAGAGATGTCAGATTGAACTTTCCACAGTTTGGACTCTGAGTTCAAATTCTCATAGAGCACAGAAAAGTCATTTTGTAAACCCTTCACATTCATTCTGATTGGTGCTCAGCACATTTGTACTAAAAGTGCTGTCAAGGAATATCCAGGAAATTCAAGAGTTTAAGGGAAAACAGTTTAGAATATTTTGGCTCTAGGAGAATCTACCAGGGAAAGGTATAGCTCTCTTCTGTTTTCTAATCTGTAAGGAAAACGTCTACCTGATATTATCACTTTATCCCTAATTACTTGTTGTTTAGAATTAGGTCCAGTTGCCCGGCTGTGCTTCCTCTACCTTCTAGAAGGTGAAATTGTCATCAGGACAAATCAAGAACTCACAATACTTTAACTCTATAGTCAGAATGGTGCTTGAAGTTTTATAAAGCACTTTCTCCGAGATGGGGTGTGTAATGCAGTGTACATGGTGTGAGGAAGGTTCTCAATGGGTAACATTCAGGTCACGTGACACCTTCCTAACAAAGGTGAGATGGTAACTGAGGTCTGGTTTAAGAGACTTAGCCATTGTCATACAGCTGCCTGTAATTCTTTCTGAAACAAGGTGGGACTGGGTTGATTAGAAGATAGAGGGAGGAAAGAAAGGTTTGGTGTTCTTCAGATCAGATCAGATCAGATCAGTTGCTCAGTTGTGTCCGACTCTTTGCGACCCCATGAATCACAGCACGCCAGGCCTCCCTGTCCATCACCAACTCCCAGAGTTCACTCAGACTCGTGTCCATCGAGTCAGTAATGCCATCCAACCATCTCATCCTCTGCCGTCCCCTTCTCCTCTTGACCCCAATCCCTCCCAGCATGAGTCTTTTCCAATGAGTCAACTCTTCGCATGAGGTGGCCAAAGTACTGGAGTTTCAGTTTTAGCATCATTCCTTCCAAAGAAATCCCAGGGCTGATCTCCTTTAGAATGGACTGGTTGGATCTCCTTGCAGTCCAAGGGACTTGTGGTTCATGGTGGGATGAGACTTCTAGCTTCATGCTATGAGGCTTACCCATTGAAAATTTATTTCTGGGTATTAAATTAAGGGTGTATTTTCCCTTCTTCATGCTTTTCTTCATTTCCCAGATTTTCACTTGTGAGTAGAATAATTAGTAGTGTAGTATTTAAAATACATCTTAAAGAAAACATGTCCCAGTATCTGAAGTACTTCTATATGAAAGATTTATCTAAAATGTGGTCTAAGTTCCCTCTGTTACTGTCTCTTCTCAGTCCTCCTTAGAAATAGAGGAAATGCAGAGCAGGACCTGCCACTGCTCATAGGATAGGAAATTGCCTGGGTCACAGAGCAGGCTGAAGAGCTGATGGAGTTGGAGTTCATACGTAGGTTTAGAAAAAAGGAAGTCTGTGTTCTGAACTTTTCATATAAGTACTATATTGTGTGCAAATCTTGAGAAGTTGAACAAAGAATTCTATGATTTTTATGCCTGAAATTCACAGAATGCTTTCATCTACTAGAAGTCTCCCAGTCAGACCTTCCCTCCTAAGACCTAGAGATTCCTAGAGACCTAGAGATTCCTAGACACCCAGGAATCTCCAAAACCCTTTTGCTCTTTTGACCTCGGGCATTTCATATCAAAAGAGATGTACCCACCTATGAGCCACAGTCTTCATTTAAAGCCTATTCTATCATTATATTTTATCTAGACATTGAGTAATGAGAAACAGATCACAGAATTTTAGATCAGTCCAGATCACATAAGGTAATAGGATTCAACACCCTCATTTTACTGGTGAGGAAACTAAGCCCCTTAGAAGGAATGTGGCCCTATGTATAAAACTGATGTTAAGCTAATTTGCAGCAGACTCAGAATTAGAAATCTGTTCTTTCAGTGAATGTCTTAAATCAAGTGTAACATACACACAGAAGCAGACTTAGGTCATAGAATTAGAAATCTTGTGATTCCTGACCTAATAATCCTGCACCTACTCTAACGATACTAATGATAAGTTACATTTGTATAGTTCTTTATAATTCATTTTATATTGTTCTCACATGTATGATTTCACGTAATCTCATGGTGGTCCATTTTTATCCATGTCATGGATGAGGAGAGTGGGTCCAGGGCTCACCTAAGGTCACAAAGCTGGTCCAAGGAGCACAGAGGGGCAATTGCTGGGGGAGGCTGAGAGTCACCCTAGGTACTGTGTTCTGTGTCATGTCTGAGAACACTGCTCCTTTCATGTGGTAGCCAATGTGGGGACATCACCCAAGTTCACAGAGTGGCAGATCCTCAGTCTTGGATTCCAGTCCTGCTGCTGGGTCAGATCACCTCTAAGGAAAGAAATACATTTCTTGATTCTCATCCCAGTTGAATATCTTCTTGGCATTATTTCTGCATCCTCTGCATCATCTTAGGTGAGCTGTCAGATTATCAGTTTTTTGAATGTGCAAGCATCAGATACCAATGCATTGTTGAGAGCTGTAACCCTGGGAGCATTAGGCTAAGTCAACAACGTTTTCACTCTAATAGAGCAGAATTCATTCATATTAAAAGAAAACCCAACATCTGGGGGAAGGTGCTTCCAAGTCTTATTTTTTTAAGCACACAGTTCAGGTGAGCTGATCACTGTTTGATTAACCCCTTTAGATGATCCATGAAATAGCAGAGAAAGTACCTTTTAGATACATAAAGCTGAAGGGTACATTAGTTTGCTAGGACCGCCATGCAAAGTACCACAGAGTAGGTGACTCAACAGAAACTTATTTCCTCACATCCCTGGAGGCTGCAAGTCTCAGGTCAAGGTGTCGGCAGGGTTGGTTTCCTCTGAGGACGCTCTCCTTGGCTTGGAGATGCCACCTTCTCTCTTTGTCCTTCCCTCTCTGTGTGTCTGTGTCCTGATCTATTCTTATAAGAACCCCAGTCTATTAGATTAGGACCCACCTGTATGACTTCATGTTAACTTTATTGCCTCTTTAAAGACCCTGTCTCCAAATAGTCATATTCTGAGGTACTGGGGGATTTAGGACTTCAACATGTAAAATTGGATGGGACAGTTCAGCCCATAATAGAGGATAAATGCCTTCCATTCATTCTGTTCCGTGATGAAGCAGACCTGGTTGAGGTTTTCTGAAGTTTCTTTGCTCCCAGTGTGTAACAGAGCTGTCTTGTTGTCTATTCATGAAATCACCTAATACAACCAGAAGTTATAAAATCCTAATATGCTAGCTCTAGGAGCCTGGACCAGTTTGAATAGGTGGAGGAGGCACTTAGCATCCACGTGGTCTTGTGTCCCCAAGGTCCCTGAGCCTCAGGTCCTCAACTGGGTGTAGAGCAGGGATTACAGCCCTGCTGGCTTCACAGTTATTACGAGGATCAGATGAGAGAGCAGATGCTTAAGCACTTTGAGAATATAGTGTTTTACGGTGTAAAAGTAGGATTATTTTTAAAAAGACTGTAGACAGAAGCCTTGTCTCCCAATAATAAAACAAATATACTCATAGTTCTTCTAGATAGCTTTCAGTTCAGTTCAGTCACTGAGTTGTGTCCAATTCTTTGTGACCCCAGTGACTGCAACACACCAGGCCTCCCTGTCCATTACCAACTCCCAGAGTCCACCCAAACCCATGTCCATTGAGTCAGTCATGCCATCCAACCATCTCATCCTCTGCCATCCCCTTCTCCTCCTACCCTCAATCTTTCCCAGCATCAGGGTTTTTTCAAATGAGTCAGCTCTTTGCATCAGGTGGCCAACGTATTGGAGATTCAGCTTCAACATCAGTCCTTCCAATGAACACCCAGGACTGATCTCCTTTAAGATGGACTGGTTGGATCTCCTTGCAGTCCAAGGGACTCTCAAGCATTTTCTCCAACACCATAGTTCTAAAGCATCAATTCTTCAGCACTCAGCTTTCTTTATAGTCCAACTCTCACATGCATACATGACTACTGGAAAAACCATAGCCTTGACTAGATGGACCTTTATTGACAAAGTAATCTCTCTGCTTTTCAATATGCTGTCTAGGTTGGTCGTAACTTTCCTTCCAAGGAGTAAGCATCTTTTAATTTCAAGGCTGCAATCAATATTTGCAGTGATTTTGGAGCCCCCCAAAAATAAAGTATGTCACTGTTTCCCAATCTATTTGCCATAAAGTGATGGAACTGGATGGCATGGTCTTAGTTTTCTGAATGTTGAGCTTTAAGCTAACTTTTTCACTCTCCTCTTTCACTTTCATCAAGAGGCTCTTTAGCTCTTCTTCACTTTCTGCCATAAGGGTGGTATCATCTGCATATCTGAGGTTATTGATATATCTTCCGGCAATCTTGATTCCAGCTTGTGCTTCCTCTAGCCCAGCGTTTCTCATGATGTACTCTGCATATAAGTTAAATAAGCAAGGTGACAATATACAGCCTTGACATACTCCTTTTCCTATTTGGAAGCAGTCTGTTGTTCCATGTCCAGTTCTAACTGTTACTTCCTGACCTGCATACAAATTTCTCATGAGGCAGGTTAGGTGGTCTGGTATTCCCATCTCTTTCAGAATTTTCCACAGTTTATTGTGATCCACAGAGTCAAAGGCTTTGGCATAGTCAATAAAGCAGAAATAGATGTTTTTCTGGAACTCTCTTGCTTTTTTCATGATCCAGCGGATGTTGGCAATTTGATCTCTGGTTCCTCTGCCTTTTCTAAAACCAGCTTGAACATTTGGAAGTTCACCGTTCACATATTGCTGAAGCCTGGCTTGGAGAATTTTGAGCATTACTTTACTAGTGTGTGAGATGAGTGCAATTGTGTGGTAGTTTGAGCATTCTTTGGCATTGCCTTTCTTTGGGATTAGAATGAAAACTGACCTTTTCCAGTCCTGTGGCCACTGCTGAGTTTTCCAAATTTGCTGGCATATTGAATGCAGCACTTTCACAGCATCATCTTTCAGGAATTGAAATAGCTCAACTGGAATTCCATCATCTCCACTAGCTTTGTTCATAGTGATGCTTCCTAAGGCCCACTTGACTTCACATTCCAAGATGTCTGACTCTAGGTGAGTGTGAGTGATCACACCATCATGATTATCTGGGTCATGAAGATCTTTTTTTTATACAGTTCTTCTGTGTATTCTTGCCACCTCTTCTTAATATCTTCTGCTAGATAGCTTTAGAGACTCTAAATCAGGGATCCCCAGCCACTGAAGTTCCTTTCAGTATTCAGTTCAGGTATTTCAGACCATGAAGCAAAGTCCTTTTCAGTTAAAAGTTGCTAAAAATAATATTTTTATTTATAAAATTATATTTGGAAGGGTTATGAAGGAAGGAACCAGGTAATTCTAGAAAGAATATCAAGCAGTAGAAAATGAAATTAATTTTTTTTCCTTTTACTTTTCACCAAAAGAGTACATAAGGATATATTCAGAAAATATGGCTTGGTTAATAAAATGGAGGAGGGTGATGGTATGCAATTAACCTGCCCTCCCAACCCCCACCAGAAGCTTTATTTTTAAATGCTTCCATTACAATGGAAATAGCTTCAGATTTCAGCCAGTAAGGCTCAAGCATTCTTGGAGGGTTTATTTTTCTTCTTAACTTAAGTGATATTTAAGTATATAGCATTTCGTATGCAGAGCTGTTTGAGGGTAGCAGGATATGTTAGCAACAAGAGAGTAAGAAAGTGCTCTTATTATGAAGGTGGATGTCCTAGTGCTTTTCTGTTCTGTGTGTGAAGTCCATTCTCTCTCATGATAACTTTGTTACAGCACCCACAATGCACTTGCGGTCAGGTTTTATAAAGGAGATCTGGGATCATATGAGTTGGACACGACTGAGCGACTGAACTGAACTGAACTGAAGCAACCCAGTTTGTGAAATGAGTCAGCCTCTGATAGATGATACATTTTCTGTTCTAAAGACTCAAATGAAACTTTCACATTCTTCTTTGAGGATAAAGAGTTACACTTGAAGTAGTTTTTTTGCCCAAACATGTTTGTTTATTTTTTTTCTTTTTATATATCTTTCTTTATTTTTTAAATTATAAGTATGATAACACAGGAGACTTAGAAAATACAGAACAAAGTTCCACATTAATGTGGAATTAATTTACTTAAAATTAATTGTATATATTACAATTAATTTTAAGTAAATTAAGATTTTTAGTTGGAGTTTCAATATTAAACTTTCAAAAATTAATAGCATGAATAGATAGAAAAGTAGAAGGGTACAGTAGACCTGAAAAGCACCGTGAATCAACTTAATATAATTAAGATTTATACAATTTTCACACAACAGTAGAATACAAATTCTGTTTAAGTTCTCATAGACTATCAACTAGGGACACTGGAATGCATCCAGGGTCATAAAACAAAGTACAAAAGTTTCATGGTCGAGTAGTGGCCACAGGACTGCAAAAGGTCAATCCAAATCCCAATTCCCAAGAAGAGCAGTACTAAAGAATGTTCAAACCACCAGACAATTGCAATCATCTCCCATGCTAGTAAGGTTATGCTCAAACTCCTGCATGCTAGGCTTCAGCAGTACATGAACAGAGAACTTCCAGATGTTCAAGTTGGGTTTAGAAAAGGCAGAGAAATCAGAAATCAAATTGCCAATATTTGCTGGATCACAGAGAAAGCAAGGGAATTCCAGAAAAAAATCTCCCTGTTTCACTGACAATGCTAAAGCCTTTGATTGTGTGGATCATAACAGTGGAAAACTCTAAAGAGATGGGAATACCAGACCATCTTAACTGTCTGCTGAGAAACCTGTATACTGGTCAAGAAACAACAGTAAGAATCCTGTAGAGAACTAACCGGTTCAGGACTGACAAACTAGTACGACAAGGCTGTTTATTGTCACCCTGTTTATTAAACTTATATGCTGAGTGCATCATGAGAAATGCCAGGCTGGATGAGTTATAAGCTGGAATCAAGAATGCTGGGAGAAATACCAACAACCTCAGATATGTGGATGATATCACTCTAATGGCAGAAAGCAAAGAGGAACTAAACAGTATCTTGATGTGAAGGAGGAGAGTGAAAAGGCCGGCTTAAAACTCATTATTAAAAAAAACTAAGATCATGGCATCCAGCCCCATCACTTCAAGCCAAATAGAAGGGGGCAAGGTAGAAGCGGTGACTGATTTCCTCTTCTTGGGCTCTATAATCACTGTGGATGGTGACTGCAGCCATGGAATTAGTAGACGATTGCTTCTTGACAGGAACGCTATTGCAAACCTAGACAGTCAAAATCTGTTCTATGCACTGGAGATGCTCAATGCAACTAAATACAATGTGGAATTTTTAGGAACAGAGTGTCCCTTAGACTTCTGGTGAGTTGCCCAGAGCCTCTTCAGTTTCAATCCAAATGACAATGCTTCTCTGAGTCCTTCTCAAGAAATGTTTCCACCACTAAAAATTGGATCTATAAGAGCTCAGATGTATTGGTAAAAAATGTCAGGGGCCCCCAACGTGGGCCTCAAACCTCTTTTAAACTAGGCCCACTTCTCTGTCCTGGGCCAACTCCCCTGTGCACTATATTCCTTCTTCTTCCAGGTGCCAGGTATTTGGCCTGTTTCTTCTCTTCTGAGCTGCCACCACCTACTCTATTTCTCAGGGTTCCTCTAACCCCAAGATTGGCTGTGGAGTAGGACACCAGCTTCCCCATTGTATAGGAGACAGGGATCAAGACCATCCCCATGGAAAAGAAATGCAAAAGAGCAAAATGGCTGTCTGGGAAGTCTCTTGGTTGAGTCATTGTTAGCACTTTTGATTCTCTCTTCATTCTTGGGACCCACTATCCACAGATCACATTCCTTTAGGCCCTATAACTGCTTTGCCGCACAAATTAAACACCAGGATATTTCATACATATATGCCAGTGTTTCAGTGCCTGTCAATCTGAGTTTATAAAATATAAAGATAACAACCTGATACTAACATCCAAATTTGTTGTGCTCCTTTTATGTGTGAAAATGACAAACCCTGTTCAGATGCTAGATTTCCTATCCTCTTTGTTACTGTTTTTAATTTATTTCAGGGAATAAAATGATTTTGCTTATCAATTTATTGTAGTGATAAAGCATATCTGTGAATCAGAATGATCAGAAATCTAGATCTACAGGTTATTTGGCATTACGTTCAGACCCACTGGGGGTTTTAATGGGGCTGCTTCCTCCATAGAATAAATACAGCCCTGGTTTTCTAAAACTGTGTCTCCAATAGTAATGTGATTGCTTCACATGAAGAAGGAAACCTAGAAATGTGTTGCCTTAGGAGGAGGACTTTAAAACTTTTTAACATGTTGTTTTTGTCTTTTTCTCCCTCAGGTGAACTTCAAAAAGAGATAGCAAAATATTACTCACAGTGACCATGTGGTTATGAATGTTTCCAGTGGACAGCCCTCAGCCTTCACAATTTTTGAGTCAACACTGTGATTCTACCATGAGTTCATGTCTATTCCAAAGGCTTTTTTCCAATAGGTTTTGCACTGCATAAACTATATTCTACTTGTTTTACACCAGCAACAAATATTTACACATTACAAAATGTGAGTTCTCCAACTTCACTCAATGATTTCAAGCTCTTGAAAAGGATTTATTATGTTAACTTAAATGTTGTATTACTTTATTTCTTATCCAAATCAGCGGGGAAGGCAATCGCACCCCACTCCAGTACTCTTGCCTGGAAAATCCCATGGATAGAGGAGCCTGGAAGGCTGCAGTCCATGGGGTCGCTGAGGGTCGGACACGACTGAGTGGCTTCACTTTCACTTTCATGCATTGGAGAAGGAAATGGCAACCCACTCCGTGTTCTTGCCTGGAGAATCCCAGGGACGGGGGAGCCTGGTGGTCTGCCGTCTATGGGGTCACACAGAGTTGGACACGACTGAGGCGACTTAGAAAAAAAAAAAATCCAAATCAGAGGTGCAGACCACCAATAATAGCCATTTCCCAGGTTTTGTGTCTTGAGAGACTCCAGAGCCAAACTCATTTTCTAAGATTTGAGACGAAGTTGTCACAGGTGTGTGTGTGTGTGTGTGTGTGTGTGTGTTTTACTGTTTCCAGAATTACACATTACTTTCCAGTTTTATCAGGGATTCAGTTTACTTGAAGACTATGTGAAGTTGCTGTTTTGTGTCAACCCTTCCTTTAACATGACTAGGATCCATTTTTCCACCGAAAGACCTCTGGTTAAAATACTATAGAGAAAACTGATAGGAAAACATACAATATACTATAGTTTAAGTGAAAGAAAATGAAAGTGAAAGAAAGAAAGTGAAAGTGAAGTCCTCAGTCATTTCTGACTCTTTGCGACCCCGTGGACTGTAGCCCACCAGGCTCCTCTGTCCATGGGATTCTCCAGGCAAGAATACTGGAGTGGGTTGCCATGCCCTCCTCCAGGGGATCTTCTCAACCCAGGGATCCAACCCAGGTCTCCTGCATTGGAGGCAGATGCTTTACCCTCTGAGCCACCAGGGAAGCCCTGGTTTAAGCCTAGTTTAAGTAACAACAACAACAACAACAAAAAATAGATATATGGTTAAATACTGAAGGACAATATTATATGTTCTAAAAGAGAAGAGAGAAAATATGCTTTCTCAGAATAGGAGCCCTTCTAAGGGATTTGCTAATGAAGGACAGACATGTGCTAGACTGTCTTCTAGATAGAGGATTTTAGTTTTTTCTTTTTTTTTACATTATAAATGGTGGTAAAGTATATATAACATAAAATTTACCATATAACCATTTTTAGTCACATAATCCAGTGGCATTAATCACATTCACAGTGTTGTGTAGCCACATTGTCTGGGTAACTTTTGGTAATTATGTTTTTTCCTATTCAGTGTGTTATTTCGCAGAGTCATTTTGATAAGTTATTTCCTGTGAGTTTTTCTTGATTGGCATAAATTTATTCACAATATCTTATATGTTTAATATCTGCAGCACCTCTAACTGTGTTCTTTTGGCTTTCTAGTTTTCTTTTAGCCTTCTTTTTTATAAATAATCTTGCATAACTTTTTCCTGTTTTCAAAGAATCAACTTTCTGCTTGATTGATGCTCTCTTTTTTCCCCAGTTCATCATATCATTCTTTCCTTCAACTTTTCCTTAACTTTGAGGTTTTTCCTCTAAATTCTTAAATTGAAAAGAGATTATTAACATCATTATTTTTCTAATATAAATAAAGCTGACTTTTCCCCTAAGATCCACTTTAGCTGCAACCTGCAAGTTTTGGTACTCAACACCATTGATAGCCATAGTATTATGTATTTTCTAATTCCTAATTCAATTCATTAACTATATCTTTTACCCATGAGCTATTCATAAGTATAATGTTCTCTAAATTTCAAATTTGAATGGATTTTTTTTATTAGATTCAGCCATGTGGAACTGCTAACATTAAGTCTTTTTTATAAGTGATAAAGTGGCAGTTTTATATGGTTCGACATATAGTTTTCTTTTGTTATTAACATATAACTTAAATGCACTTGGTCAGACAACATTAGATTGTGAATTTTAAACCATAGGTAACCACATTTACACAAAAGGTCCTTGTTTCTACCATTTTGTGTTTTATTGGGGGATTTTAAAATGTTATAAATACATGTATAACCAGTAATTTTCAATAAAAATCCTCCCCAAATACTGGAATGTTTCCTGATACGTGTTGCAGGCTGGTTCTCTGGGATGCAGACTTGGATGGAGTTTAGTGCTGGGATGTGTTTCCGGGCTGCCCTTGGGGTCAACACTGTGGAATCAGGAGGGAAGAAACAGGGTAGGGCAGAGGGAAGGATCAAGCTGGATCACTGGCCAGACGACCTGAGCTGAGCCCATGGGGGTCTGGAATGAAGATGGCCCCTCAGGGTTGTCCTGACACATCCAATGACCAGGCCTTTATACCTCCACCTGGATGGATCATTGCACATAGGCTGCCCCCACAGGGGCTGGTGGTTTAAGGTTGCCCACTGGCAGCACTTACAGCTGCTGGACAATGAGTCCCTGAAGGGAGGTCAAGACAGCACATCTCCATGTCCCCCCTGGGCATGTATCACCAGCTCTAGAGGTAGGTGATGAGGGTGTACTGTGGAGGAAACTCTTGATGACTGATGTTTAAGTCGAAATGATGACTCAGTGATTCTCCTGAATACCCTCTGGTCTAAAAAATAGAGGAGAAGGTCCATGTAGGGGAGATATCCTCATTCTCCCGGGTCAGCCTAGTTGTCACCTCTTCTAGGAAGTCACATTAACATCAGTCACCATCCTAGGTAACTCGGATTTGTGTGTTACCCTGAGCACCTCTTGTGTTAAACTGAACCATACTAGGTTAGTGTCCTGTGTCACCCTCTTGAGAGACCTTATTTTTAAACAAGGGACCTGTTCTTTCTGTTGTGCATGTAGCCTGCCCTGAGTGTGAGTGTTCACACGTGGTCTTTTTCTCACTTAGTGAACTGTGAACTGTGAACTGTGCCCTGTTCACTGATTATGGCTTCCAGCAGAGTGTCTGTGCACAGAGGGTGCTCAGTAAATCTTTGTGGAATGAACCAAATGATGACTGAGAGCAAGCTTTCCTTCTCAACTTTATAACTTTGAGATATTAAGAGGTAGCCTGGGATAACAGAAAGCCCTGGTTTTCACACTGATCTGTCCTTTACTACTCACTAGCAGTGTGGGTGTGGGAAAGCAGTAACCAGCCAAGGTGCCAGGACATTAGAATGGCACCATCCTTGACAAAATAGGCTCTGGACAGCCTACAGCCACGCAGTCTTAGTTACATGCTCGGGTAAGCACCTCAACCTCTGAATCTCAGCTTCTTTGTCTGGAAAATGAATAGTTCCTGCTCTTGTACCATTGCTTCTGTTGGGATGATGGATGGACCAAGAGCATCCAAAGACACAGGGTGGAATCATTGACCTTGGAGATTCTTATCACCAGGAGAAAACAGGATGGGTGTTGATGAAGGAGGTTTGTGGAATGTAGAAGGTGAACTTGAGGAGGTCCTCATCTGATGGCCTAAACCAAACTGTTGGAAACACATGTATACCTGTGGCGGATTCATGTTGATATATGGCAAAACCAATACAATATTGTAAAGTTAAAAAATAAAATATAATTAAAAAAAAAAGAAAAAAAAATGACACAAGCACAAGGGGAGGAGCACAAACTGGAGTCAGGGACAAATACTGGCTCCTCTGGGCTGGGTTTGGATTCAAGTTCTGCTACCTGGTGAGTGTGGGCTGTTAAGGTTGGGAAGCCCACTGTGCTTCAGGGTCTTTGTCGGAAAGGTGAGGTGGGGATAGCCTTCTTGATTCTCAGAAGGCTGCTGCAAAGATTAACTATGACAGTGATACTCACAGTGAGGACTGTGCACTACTACCAGTCCATGACCTGTTTATGGCCTGGTTAGAAGTAAGTACGGGAATTTCAAGAAAGCTAGAAACTCAAAACCCTCTGTATTGCTGTGACATCCACCCTCAGGACGGGTGGGATTCTGAACACTCCGGGGACCAGTGTGAGTGTTGCACTATGGGGGTAGGGGAGGGGCACGTGGCTGAACTGCACACTAGCCATGCACAGTGGATCATTGATTAGGTTGCAATGGGCCAAAAATATAAAATTAGATAAAACTGATATTTAATCTCAGACAGGTAAGAAACAATGCTGGATATGTTCAACGCTTTTGAACAATGCTGTATATGTGATTAGCTGTCAATCAGTACTATCCTCTCTAGCACTATCCTCTATTAATTGTTACCATCATATTTAACTTAAAATTAGAGCACACAGGCTTTCAAAAGGCCCTACTATACATTATCAATATTTTCAGTTCAGTTCAGTTCAGTCGTGTCCAATTCTTTCTGACCCCATGATCTGCAGCACGCCAGGCCTCCGAGTCCACACAAACTCCCAGAGTTTACTCAAACCCATGTCCATTGAGTGGGTGATGCCATCCAATCATCTCATCCTCTGTCGTCCCCTTCTCCTCCTGCCCTCAATCTTTCCCAGCATCAGGGTCTTTTCAAATGAGTCGTCTCTTCGCATCAGGTGGCCAAAGTATTGGAGTTTCAGCATCAACATCAGTCCTTCCAATGAACACCCGGGACTAATCTCCTTTAGGATGGACTGGTTGGATCTTGTGGCAGTCCAAGGGACTCTCAAGAGTCTTCTCCAACACCACAGTTTAAAAGCATCAATTCTTCGGTGCTCAGCTTTCTTTACAGTCCAACTATCACATCCATAGGTCTTCCCTGGTGGCTCAAGTTAAAGCGTTTGCCTGCAATGCGGGAGACCAGAGTTCGATCCCTGGGTCAGAAAGATCTCCTGGAGAAGGAAATGGCTACCCACTCCAGTATTCTTGCCTGGAGAATCCCATGGATGAGGAGCCTGGTGGTCTACAGTCCATGGGGTCGCAAAGAGTCAGACACGACTGAGCGATTTCACTTTCATCACATCCATACATGACTACTGGAAAAACCATAGCTTTGACTAGATGGACCTTTGCTGACAAAGTAATGTCTCTGCTTTTTAATATGCTGTCTAGGTTGGTCATAACTTTTCTTCAAAGGAGTAAGCATCTTTTAATTTCATGGCTGCAATCATAATCTACAGTGATTTTGGAGCCCCCCAAAATAAAGTCAGCCACTGTTTCCACTGTTTGCCCATCTATTTGCCATGAAGTGATGGGACCAGATGCAATGATCTTAGTTTGCTGAATGTTGAGCTTTAAGCCAACTTTTTCACCCTCCTCTTTCACTTTCATCAAGAGGCTCTTTAGCTCTTCTTCACTTTCTGCCCTAAGGGTGGTGTCATCTGCATATCTGAAGTTATTGATATTTCTCCTGGCAATCTTGATTCCAGTTTGTGCTTCCTCCAGCCCAGCATTTCTCATGATGTACTTTGTATATAAGTTAAATAAGTAGGGTGACAATATACAGCCTTGATGTACTCCTTTTCCTTTTTGGAACCAGTCTGTTGTGCCAAGTCCAATTCTAACTGTTGTTTCCTGACCTGCATACAGGTTTCTCAAGAGGCAGGTCAGGTGGTCTGGTATTCCCATCTCTTTCAGAATTTTCCACAGTTTATTGTGATCCACACGGTCAAAGGCTTTGGCATAGTCAATAAAGCAGAAATCGATGTTTTTCTGGAACTCTCTTGCTTTTTCCATGATCAGCGGATGTTGGCAATTTGATCTCTGGTTCCTCTGCCTTTTCTAAAACCAGCTTGAACATCAGGAAGTTCACAGTTCACATATTGCTGAAGCCTGGCTTGGAGAATTTTGAGCATTACTTTACTAGTGTGTGAGATGAGTGCAATTGTGTGGTAGTTTGAGCATTCTTTGGCATTGCCTTCTCTGGGATTAGAATGAAAACTGACCTTTTCCAGTCCTGTGGCCACTGCTGAGTTTTCCAAATTTGCTGACATGTTGAACGCAGCACTTTTACAGCATCATCTTTAGGATTTGAAATAGCTCAGCTGGAATTCCATCATCTCCACTAGATTTGTTCATAGTGATGCTTCCTAAGGCCCACTTGACTTCACATTCCAAGATGTCTGGCTCTAGGTGAGTGTGAGTGATCACACCATCGTGATTATCTGGGTCATAAAGATCTTTTTTGTACAGTTCTTCTGTGTATTCTTGCCACCTCTTTTTATATCTTCTGTTTTTGTTAGGTCCATACCACTTCTGTCCTTTATTGAGCCCATCTTTGCATGAAAGATACCCTTGGTATCTCTAATTTTATTGAAGAGATCTCTAGTTTTTCCCAGTCTATTGTTTTCCTCTATTTCTTTGCATTGATCACTGAGGAAGGCTTTCTTATCTCTCCTTGCTTTTCTTTGGAATTCTGAATTCAAATGGGTATAACTTTCCTTTTCTCCTTTGCTTTTAACTTCACATCTTTTCACAGCTATTTGTAAGGCCTCCTCAGACAGCCATTTTGCTTCTTTGCATTTCTTTTTCTTGGGGATGGTCTTGATTTCTGTCTCCTGTACAATGTCATGAGCCTCCATCCATAGTTTATCAGGCACTCTGTCTATCAGATCTAGTCCCTTAAATATATTTCTCACTTCCACTCTATAGTCATAAGGGATTTGATTTAGGTCATACCTGAATGATCTAGTGGTTTCCCCCACTTTCTTCAGTTTAAGTCTGAATTTGGCAATAAGGAGTTCATGATCTGAGCCACAGTCAGCTCCCAGTCTTGATTTTGCTGACTGTATACAGCTTCTCCATCTTTGGCTGCAAAGAATATAATCAGTCTGTTTTCTGTGTTGACCATCTGGTGATGCCCATGTGTAGAGTCTTCTCGTGTTGTTGGAAGAGGGTGTTTGCTATGACCAGTGCGTTCTCTTGGCAAAACTCTATTAGCCTTTGCCCTGCTTCATTCTATACTCCAAGGCCAAATCTGCCTGTTACTCCAGGTGTTTCGTGGCTTCCTACTTTTGCATTCCAGTCCCTTGTAATTAAGAGGACATCTTTTTTGGGTGTTAGTTCTAAAAGGTCTTGTAGGTCTTCATAAAATCGATCAACTTCAGCTTCTTCAGTGTTACTAGTCGGGGCATAGACCTGGATTACTGTGATATTGAATGGTTTGCCTTGGAAATGAACAGAGATCATTCTGTTGTTTTTGCGATTGCATCCACATACTGCATTTCAGACTGTTTTGTTGACTATGGGGGATACTCCATTTCTTCTAGGGGATTCCTGCCCACAGTAGTAGATATAATGGTCATTTGAGTTAAATCCACCCATTGCAGTCCATCTTAGTTTGTTGATTCCTCGAATGTTAATGTTCACTCTTGCCATCTCCTGTTTGACCACTTCCAATTTGCCTTGATTCATGGACCTAACATTCCAGGTTCCTATGCAATATTACTTTTTACAGCATCAGACCTTGCTTCTATCACCAGTCCCATCCACAACTGGGTGTTTGTTTTTTTGTTTTTTGTTTTTTTTTTTTTTTTTTTTTTTTTTTCCTTTGGCTTTAACTCCATACCTTCATTCTTTCTGGAGTTCTCTCTCCACTAATTTCTAGTAGCACATTGGGCACCTACTGGCCTGGGGAGTTCATCTTTCAGCGTCCTAATTTTTTCCCTTTTCATACTGTTCTGGAGTTCTCAAGGCAAGAATACTGAAGTTGTTTGCCATTCCCTTCTCCAGTGGACCACATTCTGTCAGACCTCTCCACCATTACCCATCTTTTGGGTGGCCCCACAAGGCATGGCTTCATTTCATTGAGTTAGACAAGACTGTGGTCCACGTGATCAGATTTTTAATAGCAGTAAAAAGTGAGAAATAAGTAAGCTTCTGTTTAAGTATAAAGGGTTTGTTTCAAGTCTAAATACTGTGCATGTATTTTTACCGATTCTATTCTTGAATTAACAGCATGGTGCTAAGGTTGAAGAAGGTCCCTGGAAGCAGAACAGACCACTTTTAAACCTTCAGAGATTTTTATAATGCAAGATTTTAAGTGTAAACTATTAATTTTCCTTTAAAAGCAGAAAGAATATGAATTAACTGAGTTTTTGTTTTTTAAACCTAATGTTCTAATAAAAGTGTTTCTTTTTTCCCCAAAAAACTAAAACAGCAATGTGTGTTGAAAACATGCAGAAATATATATTTATTTGAATTTAGACCTAAAAAATAACACTACTAGTAGGAATAGCATGCCCCAGCCCTGTGAGACCTCCATCTGTACTCCAGGTCCATCTGACTTGCTGCTGCTGCTAAGTCGCTTCAGTCATGTCCGACTCTGTGCGACCCCAGAGACGGCAGCCCACCGGGCTCCCCTGTCCCTGGGATTCTCCAGGCAAGAACACTGGAGTGGGTTGCCATTTCTTTCTCTAATGCATGAAAGTGAAAAGTGAAAGTGAAGTTGCTCAGTCATGTCCGACTCTTAGAAACCCCATGGACTGCAGCACACCAAGCTCCTTCATCCATAGGATTTTCCAGGCAAGAGTACTGGAGTGGGGTGCCATGGCCTTCTCTGCATCTGATTTGCCTTAGGAGTCAAACAGGGATTGTGTGATTTTTTTTTTTTTTTAAGAAGAACCAAGGTTAAGACTTAGACACACTAGGAATGTCCTATAAGAAGTTCACATTGGATGGTTCTGACTAAATTCACTCTTTTACTCAGCAACCATGCTCACAGGTATCCATCCCAATAGGTGGAAGCCTTGGGTATTCCAAAACATTGTTTGATCCAAAAGCTTATCATATTTAATTCTGGAGGACATTACATGAAAAACATTTTTAAAATTAAATTTTGCAGACTACCCAGACAAAAAATGAGTCTCTGAGGTGGAGTTTTTATCACATTAGAAATGCCATAAGTAAATAATGATAAACAGAGGACTGACAGCTTTTAAAACCCTACATTTTAAAACACTAAATTTTTAAAAATCCATGAGTTTATATTGACTTCTATAAGACATAAAATAGATATTAGGAAGGGAAAGCCCTTTTTTGCAGTAGAAGGTCAATTAACAAATGTAGACAGATTGACAGAAAAGTAGCAACCATCCTTGTCATAAATAATTCAGACAAAATTCATCATTGTCTGAATGTACAGTGAAATGTCAGGGGTTGGAGGAGACAGCATTTTCATGGACTCCAAGTATCTTCTCAGATTAATTCTTTAGGAAAGAATTATATTTTCAAAGTAGAAATATCTGGCAAACACCTGGCTAAGCAAGTAACCAGAGTAAATATTATTAATAGTGAACCTACTGATACCCTTGGCTTTTTTTCTTGTTTCTTTAAAAATTAAGTATCATTGATTTACAATGTTGTGTTAATTTCTGTTCTACAGCAGTGATTCAGTTATACATATACATACATTTTTTTTTCCAAATAAGTTAAATAAGCAGGGTGACAATATGCAGGTCATACTCCATTCCCAATTTTGACCCAGGCGGTTGTCCCATGTCCAGTTCTAACTGTTGCTTCTCCACCCACGTACAGGCTTCTCAGGAGACAGGTAAGGTGGTCTGGGATTCCTGTCTCTCTAAGTTTTCCAGTTTGTTGTGATCTGCAGAGTCAAAGGCTTTAGCGTAATCAATGAAGCAGAAGTAGATGCTTTTCTGAGCAGAAACCATAGGCCCTCAAAGCCTGGGAATGTACTTCCTGGTCTTTTACAGGAAAACTCTGCCCACCCTGCCCCAGAGCCCTGCTGTTCTAAATGTGGCCTGTGGACCAGCAGCATCGACTGGCCTGGGGGGCCGTTAGAACACGGAATCTTGTCTCTACCCCAGACCCACTGACTCAGAATCTCCAGATCTCAGGTGAGTCCTGGTCACAGTACAGTTAGAGAAGCACTGATTTAGAGGCCCTGCTCTGGTCATCCTGTGGTTGCACTCCACCCCCCCAACCCCATCCCTGCCACCAGGTGCAGGCAGTCAGAGAGGACAAGGGGGTGTGGCCACCTGGAGCCCCGCGCCTTCAGACCATGCTGTGAGCACCTGGACCCTAGCATCCCTGCTCCCAGCGCCACTGCAAGCCTCCTTCCCAGTGCACATGTCCCAGCCCAACAGGTGGTCAAGATACAGCTGTTTATGGGTGGGAAGGGTGGCCTAAGCTTGAACTTGAAGGCTGGGGGCGCTCTTGCTTGAGCAGCAGATTCCTCAGGGCCCAGAGAGGGTCAGAGCCAGAGGTGCGAAGAGCAGGGGGAGGGCTGGGGGCTGGGATCGGCCTCTCCCTCTGCTGTCCTGCCTTCTGGCTTGGAGTTCAGTGTCCAAAATCCCAGTCTGCCAGGTTTTAATAGTTATGTAGGTGTACTTGACAGTTTTGTTTGATTGATTTATAACTTTTAAATATTTAAACATATAGTATGGACTTCATCTGCACTCTTGACCCAGGGCTCACAGATGTGAGCGACAGGTCTGTTAAATGTTTCCTAGCATGTGTTCAGAGGACCCCCTGGATCAAAACCGACTGGGTTGTTGGTTAAAAATTCAAATTCCCAAGCCCCACTTGTGTAACCCTCTGGATCAGATCTTTGGGGCTGGAGCCCAGTAACCTGCATTCTAATCCCTCCCCTGGTGACTGAACCACAGCAGAGCTACAGGAGCACTTGTAATGGGGGAGGAGGATGTAGAGGGGAGCTGCCACAAGTTATGGAGGTCCCAGGTCAGAGAAAGGTGCTGACCACCAGCTCACACCTTCCTGCTTCTCTCATGATTCTCCTCACAACCTGGCCTGACTCCAACCACAGGAGTTGGCTGCAGGGAGAAGCTGCTAGAACAGGGCAAGGGTGTTCTCCTGCTGGCCGTGGGGCTCTTGGGTGGGTGGGTGGGGTTGCCCTGCAGAAGGAGGGATCCAAATCAGGGGAAATAGGAGCAAAGGGGCTGTGGGAGCTTGGAGGGATCACCCGGACCCACCTGGGGAGTCGGGCTGAAGGGCTGGGCAGATCTTTGGACAGGAGAGAACTCTGGGTCCTGCCAGGACACGGGAGGAGCGGGGACAGACTGTGTGGTCCCACCTGCCTGGACTCAGAGGCTGCATCTATCAGTTACGAGTCATATGACCTTGAGCAATTTCCTTAAGCTTGTTTCCTTGTCTGTGAGATGGGGATCCTAACATCCTCTAGGCTTGTGTTACAGGTAAACATGGTCATTAAGTAAAAACACACACCTTTGCTATATAGGAGGGTGAATATACAGCAGGGTGGTTGCTGTTTACTGTGAAGCTTGTCACCTTACACCTCTGCACTTCCTGATGCTTGATATCATAGGCACTTGTCACTGGCTGATAAGACCAATTTCCTCAGACCACAGGCACAGGAAGGCTCCAGTCATAGGCATGTGCCAGACCTGTGCTTGGCCAGTGATCTAGAGCTCCCTGAGCTTCCCTGTGCAGGAGCAACTCCTGAAGTTACTGCCAAGCTGCTCCTTGTGTATGGTTCCCAGGATTTCCCTCCCGGCAAACCACATCTTGGGAATCCTGCTCATAGGTTTGAGATGAACCAAGGCTGGGCTTGTATGAAACCTCCAGGGGCAACGGTACCATACTGAAAATCACCACCAGGGGGCAGCAGAATCCACGAGTCCAGGTGAGGAGAGTGGAAAGGCCAGGGAATGAAGGGCCAGGAAGGCCTCACAGCAGGCAGGAAGGGTGGGACCTATAGCATTGCCTCACCCTCATTTACCCCACCTTCCACACACAGAAACACACACTCCTGCTCCTGCAGAATCACCTGATCCCTGTATATTCAGTTATCTCCTCCAGGTACAGGCCTTTATATCCTCATTATGGCAAAGGCTGGTGGTTTGTAAACTTGGCTGCAAATTCGAATCACTAGGAGAACTCTATAAAATCCCAGTGCTAAGGCCTCATCTCAGCTAAATCAGAATCTCGGGGAGGGGAGGCAGGAGTCAACACTTTTTATTAATAAAACCCCACAGGTGATTCCACCCTGCAGCCAACTGAGAACCACTGTTGGAGGCAAAAGATCTCATTTCTTCCCAAATGGCAAATGCTTTCATTCACATTTCTGACAAAACGGTGTCCATTGGAGAAAGGAATGGCAAACCACTTCAGTATTCTTGCCTAGAGAACCCCATGAACAGTATGAAAAGGCAAAAAGATAGGACACAGAAAGATGAATTCCCCAGGTTGGTAGGTGCCCAATATGCTACTGGAGAAGAGTTGAGAAATAACTCCAGAAAGAATGAAGAGACTGAGCCAAAGAGAAAACAATGCCCAGTTGTGCATGTGACTGGTGATGGAAGTAATCTCTGATGTTTTAAAGAACAATATTGCATAGGAACCTGGAATGTTAGGTCCGTGAATCAAAGTAAATGGGAAGTGATCAAACAGGAGATGGCAAGAGTGAACATCAACACTTTGGGATACCAGTGAACTAAAATAGACCGGAATGGGTGAATTTAATTCAGATAACCCTTACTTCTACTACTGTGGGCAAAAATCCCTTAGAAGAAATGTAGTAGCCTTCATAGTCAACAAAAGAGTCTGAAATGCAGGTACTTGGGCACAATCTCAAAAACAACAGGATGATCTCATTCATTTCCAAGGAAAACCATTCAATATCACAGTAATCCAAGTCTATGCCCCAACCACTAAAGCTGAAGTTAAATGGTTCTATGAAGACCTAGAAGACCTTCTAGATCTAACACCAAAAAAAGATGTCCTTTTCATCACAGGGGATTGGAATGCAAAAGTAGGAAGTCAAGAGATACCTGGAGTAACAGGCAAATTTGGCCTTGGAGTACAAAAAGAAGCAGGGCAAAGGATAACAGAGTTTTGCCCAGAGAACACACTGATTATAGCAAACACCCTTTCCAAAGCAATACAAGAGACAACTCTACACATGGACATCACCAGATGGTCAATACTGAAATCAGATTGATTATATTCTTCTCAGTCAAAGATAAGAAGCTCTATACAGTGAGTAAAAACAAGACCGGGAGCTGACTGTGATTCAGATCATGGACTCCTTATTGCAAAATTCAGACTTAAATTCATAAAAGTAGGGAAAACCACTATACCATTCAGGTATGACCTAAATCAAATTCCAATGACCTAATTCAAATACAGTAGAAGTAACAAACAGATTCACGTGATTAGATCTGATAAATAGAGTGCCTGAAGAACTATGGATGGAAGTTCGTAACATTGTACAGAAGGCCATGATCAAAGTCACCCCCAAGAAGAGGAAATGCAAACATACAAAATGGCTGTCTGAGGAGGCCTTACAAATAATTGTGAAAAGAAGAGGAGCTAAAGGCAAAGGAGAAAAGGAAAGATATACCCATCTGAATGCAGTGTTCCAAAGAAGAGCAAGGAGTGAAAAGAAAGCCTTCCTCAGTGATCAATGCAAAGAAATAGAGGAAAACAATAGAATGGGGAAGACTAGAGATCTCTTCAAGAACACTAGAGATACCAAGGGAACATTTCAAGCAAAGAGGGACACAATAAAGGACAGAAGAGTTATGGACTTAACAGAAGCAGAAGATATTAAGAAAAGGGGGCAAGAATACACAGAACTATGCAAAAAAGATCTTAATGACCTAGATAACCACAGTGGTGTGATCGCTCAGTTAGAGTCACACAACCTGGAATGTGATGTCAAGTGGACCTTAGGAAGCATCACTATGAACAAAACTAGTGAAGGTGATGGAATTCTAGTTGCTGTATTTCAAATCCTAAGGATGATGCTGTGAAAGTGCTGCATTCAAATGCCAGCAAATTTGGAAAGCTCAGCAGTGGCCACAGGACTGGAAAAGGTCAGTTTTGTTTTGTTTTAATTTTATTTTATTTTTAAACTTTACATAATTGTATTAGTTTTGCCAAATATCAAAATGAATCCACCACAGGTATACATGTGTTCCCCATCTGAACCCTCCTCCTTCCTCCCTCCCCATACCATCCCTCTGGGTCGTCCCAGTGCACTAGCCCCAAGCATCCAGTATCGTGCATTGAACCTGGACTGGCAACTCGTTTCATAAGGTCGGTTTTCATTCCAATCCCTAAGAAAGGCAATGCCAAAGAATACTCAAACTACCACACAATTTGCACTCATCTCACACACTAGTAAAGTAATGCTCAAAATTCTCCAAGAGAGGTTTCATCAGTACATAAACTGAGAACTTCCAGATGTTCAAGCTGGCTTTAAAAAAGGCAGAGGAATGAGATATCAAATTGCTAACATCCATTGGATCATAGAAAAAGGAGGAGAGATCCAGAAAAAACATCTACTTTGGGTTTATTGACTATGCCAAAGCATTTGGCTGTGTGAATCACAACAAACTGCACAGAATTCTTCAAGAGAAGGGAATACCAGACCACCTGACCTGCCTCTTGAGAAACCTGTATCAGAAGCAACAGTTAGAACTGGACATGAAACCACAGACTTGTATCAAATTGGGAAAGGAGTACATCAAGGTTGTATATTGTCACCCTGCTTATTTATTTTATATGCGGAGTACATCATGCTAAATCCCAGGCTGGAAGAAGCACAAACTAGAATTAAGATTGTTGGGGGAAATATTAGTAACCTCAGATATGTGGGTGGTACCACGCTTATTGCAGAAAGTGAACCAAAGAGCCTTTTGATGAAAGTGAAAGGAGAGTGAAAAAACTGGCTTGAAAATCAGCATTAAAAAAATTAAGATTGTGTCTTCTGGTCCCATCATTTCATGGCAAATAGATAGGAAAACAATGGAAACAGTGGCAGTCTTTATTTTGGGGGGCTCCAAAATCACTGCAGATGGTGACTGCAGCCATGAAATTAAAAGACACTTGTTCCTTGGAAGAAAAGTTATGCCCTGCCTAGACAGTATATTAAAAATCAGAGACATTACTTTACCAACAAAGGTCCATCTAGTCAAAGCTATGGTTTTTCCAGTAGTCATGTGTGGATGTGAGAGTTGAACTATAAAGAAAGCTGAGCGCTGAAGGATTGATGCTTTTGAACTGTGGTGTTAGAGAAGACTCTTGAGAGTCCCTTGGACTGCAAGGAGGCCCACCCAGTCCATCCTAAAGGAAATCAGTCCTGAATATTCATTGGAAGGACTGATGTGGAAGATGAAACTCCAATACTTTGGCCACCTGATATGAAGCACCAACTCATTGAAAAGACCCTGATGCTGGGAAAGATTAAATGCAGGAGAAGGGGTCAACAGAGGATGAGATAGCTGGATGGCATCACCGACCCTATGGACATGAGTTTCAGAAAGCTTTGGGAGTTGGGGATGGACTTGGAGGCCTGGTGTGCTGCAGTTCATGGGATCACAAAGAGTCGGACACGACTGAGTGACTAAACTGAAAGGAGTTGATTATGTGAGGGGTTTTATTTATTTATTGTAGTCTTTAATTTTATCTATGTCTTAGGTATATTCGTTGTGGTTAATATTTGGTGTTTCAAAAAGAACATAATTACATGACCCCCTTATTAGGAGGACTGAGTGTTATTACTTTTTCCTCCAGGTCTAGTCCCAGGCCTGCCCTAGTAGGTGCTGAGGAAGGTTGGATTTTAATTACTCAGTGAAAAACCCTAATGGGACATGTAAGGAGTTGGGGAAGGACTCCTTTAGGACAGAACAAAGGTCCGTCTAGTCAAAGCTATGGTTTTTCCAGTAGTCATGTGTGGATGTGAGAGTTGAACTATAAAGAAAGCTGAGCACTGAAGGATTGATGCTTTTGAACTGTGGTGTTAGAGAAGACTTTTGAGAGTCCCTTGGACTGCAAGGAGGTCCACCCAGTCCATGTGTACTCAGGAGGAAGTGGGAGTGACTCTAGTCTGTCCAGAGGGACAGGCCTCCACCAGCTGAGTCCTGCCTCTTCTCCTGCTTCATCTCCAGACTTTCTCTCACTCTAGCCTGAGCTCCAACATGTCTTAACTGTTTTAGTTTCTTAAATCCACTAACCTCTCCTTTGCTCTGGACCTTTGGGTTCATCCTTTTCTGCCAAGGAACCCCCCACCCCCACCTCCACCCCCGCATCTTTTATTGACTGACTCTTACTCTCCTCTCAGGTCACAAGTGAGACATGGCTCTTCCCAGCAGGACTCTCTTCCTGAAATGAACCCCCCTCTTCCCCCCCTTCTCCTGACTCCCCTGTGTTGGCTCCTTTCTCCTCTCCTTCAGCCTGGAAGAGCGGCAGCTGTGTCTCCTCCAGGGACCCCAGCACCTGTCTGGGAGCCTGGGCACAGGAGGGCTCAGTGTTCAGTGGCTGACTTTGAAAGCACCCAGGCGGTAGGTGAACAACTTTCCAAGTCTCAAATGTGTCCACTTGCTTTCTCTTTTCCCCTTGGACTTAGGACTTAGTGGCTAATAAACTTCAGGTGTTTGGGGGAGGGTAAGGACACATGCATTATTTAAATAGAAGACAGTTGGTGAGAGAAAGGAGAAAAGAACCGGGAAGTTCAGGAAGAGCATGGCCAACAGCCAGTTGCTGTGATTCCACAAAGCCTGTCCTGTGTACGTGAAAGAGGCTCCCAGGATGAACGTGCCATGGAGGTGTTCCCTGAGGGCTCACTCTGGCTGGTTCTCTGATAGGCTGAGGCTCTGAGGTCAAGGCTGTGAATGGAAACTCAACTCGAGGGAAACACGTGTTGTGTCTCTTTGTATAAATGGTTGCTACACTAGCACCCCCAAACAAGCTGCTTAAATAGGGATGGCACACATTTTACAGTGTCCAAATCTCTCATCCACTCCCAGGGAAGGAAGGACTGGTTATCCCTGAGTCCTACCCTTCAACCTCTGAGAACTCTTCACTCCCTTTCCCCAGAAGAGCAGGGCTGAGGGTAGGAGAAGGCTTGTCGTGTCTCCATCCCCAGCCCCCTGACTGTTGAGTCAGCCCGTGACTGAGAGGTGGGGAGGAGGTGAGATGAATGAGTGTCCTCTGGTCCCACAGCCAGTGCTCCCCCTGCCCTGCCCTCAGCACCTCCACTGTTCCATTCCCTCTGCCCTTGGACTTGCCCTTGGATTTCCTCTCATATTCAAGCAAGGTTTCCCAGAGTTCTATCTCAGAGCTGAAATCTTTCTTAAACCATCTTCTTTGTTGTTTAAAAGCTTATTCCTTGATAGTTGAGTGACTTTACTCAGGAGGACAAGGGGAGAACCAGGAGTATGGAAAAGGCAGGAGGGTCTGAGGTGTTGATTAGTTTCTTATCTTACTTTTTTTTTTTTTTTTTCTTATCTCACTTTTAAACGAGGGTGTGGGCCACTTAACACACAGCAAAGGCAAACATCACAGCATTTTCACCAGAACCAGATCCCCTATAACTGTGACAGGGAGGAAAAGGTACCTTTGTTGGCCCCTGACCTCCATGTCACCAGCAGCCCCTCCCAATGTACTGCAGGTCTTTGGTCTGTTCTTATCTCTCCTCAAAGTGAAAATAAAAGTATTAGTCACTCAGTCATGTCCTATTCTTTGTGACCCCATGGACTGTAGCCTGCCAGGCTTCTCTGTCCATGGATTCTCCAGGAAAGAATACTGGAGTGAGTAGTCATTATCTTTTCCAAGGGATCTTCCCAATCCCAGGGATGAAACCCAGGTCTCCCACATTGCAGGCAGATTCTTAACCATCTGAAACACAGGGAAACCCTCAAACTCATGTTTATTATCTGACTCCATTTGTTGGGTGGAAAATTATCTCATTAGCTTATTGCATAATAATGACAAAAGAAAAGCAGTGGTATCAAGATAAGACTTAAGCTCTTTATCCAGTGTTTCAAAGGGAAGAAATAAATCATTCCAGAAACTGCCCTCATGTAAAATTCCAAAGAAAAAGTGAAAGAAAGTGAAAGTGGCTCAGTCATGTCTGGCTCTTTGCGACTCCACGTATATAGTCCATTGAATTCTCTAGGCCAGAGGATTAGCCTTCTCCAGGGGATCTTCCCAACCCAGGATTGAACCCAGGTCTCCCGCATTGCAGGTGGATTCTTTACCAACTGAGCCACCAGGGAAGCCCAAGTGCAGTATTAAACCAATGGCTTGTGATGATTTAGAAAAGGAGGCAGTCATAATTGGAACAACCTCTTGGGTTCAGTAAATAAAGGATTGTAATGCTGAATTAAATGCATATGCTTATAAAGGCTAATGGAGCTGAAGAAAACTGTAGTGAAATCCTAGCACTAAGATTTTAGCAGGCAACGGTCAGTTTCTTAAGATGTTCTTGAGATATAGTAATGAGTATGAGTATATATATCCATCAGTTCAGTTCAGTTCAGTCACTCAGTTGTGTCCGACTTTTTGCGACCCTATGAATCGCAGCACGCCAGGGCTCCCTATCCATCATCAACTCCCGGAGTTTACTCAGACTCACATCCATCGAGTCAGTGATGCCATCCAGCCATCTCATCCTCTGTCATCCCCTTCTCCTCTTGCTCCCAATCCCTCCCAGCATCAGAGTCTTTTCCAATGAGTCATCTTCACATGAGGTGGCCAAAGTACTGGAGTTTCAGCTTTAGCATCATTCCTTTCAGAGAAATCCCAGGGATGATCTCCTTCAGAATGTACAGGTTGGATCTCCTTGCAGTCCAAAGAACTCTCAAGAGTCTTCTCCAACACCACAGTTCAAAAGCATCAATTCCTCGGCACTCAGCTTTCTTCACAGTCCACCACTCGCATCCATACATGACCACTGGAAAAACCATAGCCTTAACTAGATGGAACTTTGCTGGCAAAGTAATGTCTCTGCTTTTCAATATGCTATCTAGGTTGGTCATAACTTTTCTTGCAAGGAATAAGTGTCTTTTAATTTCATGGCTGAAGTCACCATCTACAGTGATTTTGGAGCCCCCTACCCCCCAAAATAAAGTCTGATACTATTTCCACAGTTTCCCTATCTATTTCCCATGAAGTAATGGGACCAGATGCCATGATCTTCGTTTTCTGAATGTTGAGATTTAAGCCAACTTTTTCACTCTCCACTTTCACTTTCATCAAGAGGCTTTTTAGTTCCTCTTCACTTTCTGCCCGGAGAAGGTGATGGCACCCCACTCCAGTACTCTTGCCTGGAAAATCCCATGGACAGAGGAGCCTGGTGGGCTGCAGTCCATGGAGTCGCTAAGAGTTGGACACGACTGAGTGACTTGACTTTCACTTTTCACTTTCATGCATTGGAGAAGGAAATGGCAACCCACTCCAGTGTTCTTGCCTGGAGAATCCCAGGGATGGGGGAGCCTGGTGGGCTTCTGTCTATGGCGTCGCACAGAGTCGGACAACACTGAAGCGACTTAGCAGCAGTAGCAGCAGCACTTTCTGCCATAAGGGTGGTGTCATATGCATATCTGAGGTTATTGATGTTTCTCCTGGCAATCTTAATTCCAGCTTTTGCTTCTTCCAGCCCAGCGTTTCTCATGATATACCCTGCATGGAAGTTAAATAAGCAGGGTGACAATATACAGCCTTGACATACTCGTTTTCCTATTTAGAACCAGTCTGTTGTTCCATGTCCAGTTCTAACTGTTGCTTCCTGACCTGCATACAGGTTTCTCAAGAGGCAGGTCAGATGGTCTGGTATTCCCATCTCTTTCAGAATTTTCCACAGTTTATTGTGATCCACACAGTCAAAGGCTTTGGCATAGTCAATAAAGCAGAAATAGATGTTTTTCTGGAACTCTCTTGCTTTTTCCATGATCCAGTGGATGTTGGCAATTTGATCTCTGGTTCCTCTGCCTTTTCTAAAACCAGCTTGAACATCTGGAAATTCATGGTTCACATATTGCTGAAGCCTGGCTTGGAGACTTTTGAGCATTACTTTACTAGCATGTGAAATGAGTGCAATTGTGTGGTAGTTTGAGCATTCTTTGGCATTACCTTTCTTTGGGATTGGAATGAAAACTGACCTTTTCCAGTCCTGTGGCCACTGCTGAGTTTTCCAAACTTGTTGGCATGTTGAGTGCAGCATTTTCACAGCATCATCTTTCAGTATTTGAAAGAGCTCAACTGGAATTCCATCACCTCCACTAGCTTTGTTCGTAGTGATGCTTCCTAAGACCCACTTGACTTCACATTCCAGGATGTCTGGCTCTAGGTGAGTGATCACACCATCGTGATTGTCTTGGTTGTGAAGATCTTTTTTGAACAGTTCTTCTGTGTATTCCTGTCACCTCTTCTATTAGGTCCATACTATTTCTGTCCCTTATCAAGCCCATCTTTGCATGAAATGTTCCCTTGGTAGTTCTAATTTTCTTGAAGAGATCTCTAGTCTTTCCCATTCTGTTGTTTTCCTCTATTTCTTTGCATTGATTGCGGAGGAGTGCTTTTTTATCTCTTCTTGCTATTCTTTGAACTCTGCATTCAGATGCTTATATCTTTCCTTTACTCCTTTGCTTTTCACTTCTCTTCTTTTCACAGCTATTTGTAAGGCCTCCTCAGACAGCTATTTTGCTTTTTTGCATTTCTTTTCCATGGGGATGGTCTTGATCCCTGTCTCCTGTGCAATGTCACGAACCTCATTCCATAGTTCATCAGGCACTCTATCTATCAGATCTAGGCCCTTAAATCTATTTCTCAGTTCCACTGTATAATCATAAGGGATTTGATTTAGGTCATACCTGAATGGTCTAGTGGTTTCCCTACTTTCTTCAATTTAAGTCTGAATTTGGCAATAAGGTGTTCATGATCTGAGCTATAGTCAGCTCCTGGTCTTGTTTTTGTTAACTGTATAGAGCTTCTCCATCTTTTGTTGCAAAGAATATAATCAATCTGATTTCAGTGTTGACCCTCTGGTGATGTCCATGTGTAGAGTCTTCTCTTGTGTTGTTGGAAGAGGGTGTTTGCTATGACCAGTGCATTTTCTTTTCAAAACTCTATTAGTCTTTGCCCTGCTTCATTCCGTATTCCAAGGCCAAATTTGCCTGTTACTCCAGGTGTTTCTTGACTTCCTACTTTTGCATTCCAGTCCCCTATAATGAAAATGACATCTTTTTTGGGTGTTAGTTATAAAAGGTCTTGTAGGTCTTCATAGAACCGTTCAACTTCAGCTTCTTCAGCGTTACTGGTTGGGGCATAGACTTGGATTACTGTGATATTCAATAGTTTGCCTTGGAAATGGACAGAGATCATTCTGTCGTTTTTGAGATTGCATCCATGTACTGCATTGCGGACTCTTGTTGACCATGATGGCTACTCCATTTCTTCTAAGGGATTCCTGCCTGCAGTAATAGATATAATGGCCATCTGAGTTAAATTCACCCATTCCAGTCCATTTTTGTTTGCTGATTCCTAAAATGTCAACATTCACTCTTGCCATCTCCTGTTTGACCACTTCCAAGTTGCCTTGATTCATGGACCTGACATTCCAGGTTCCTATTATTGCTCTTTACAGTGTTGGACCTTGCTTCTATCACCAGTCACATCCACAGCTGGGTATTGTCTTTGCTTTCGCTCCATCCCTTCATTATTTCTGGAGTTATTTCTCCACTGATCTCCAGTAGCATATTGGACAACTACTGACCTGGGGAGTTCCTCTTTCAGTATCCTATCATTTTGCCTTTTCATACTGTTCATGGGGTTCTCAAGGCAAGAATACTGAAGCGGTTTGCCATTCCCTTCTCCAGTGGACCACATTCTGTCAGCCCTCTCCACCACGACCTTCCTATCTTGGGTGGCCCCACGGGCATGGCTCAGTTTCATTGACTTAGACAAGGCTGTGGTCCTAGTGTCATTAGATTGACTAGTTTTCTGTGATTATAGTTTCAGTGTGTCTGCCCTCTGATGCCCTCTTGCAACACCTACTGTCTTACTTGGGTTTCTCTTACCTTGGACGAGAGGTATCTCCTCACCACCACCCCTCCTGACCTTGAACGTGGAATAGCTCCTCTAGGACCTCCTGTGCCCACAGAGCCACTGCTCCTTGGATGCGGGGTAGCTCCTCTCGGCCCCCGCCCCTGACCTCGGATGTGGGGTAGCTCTTCTCAGCTGCGCTATGTGCGCCTTTGCAGCTGCCCATGCTACACACGTATATTGATGTTAAGGTGATTAGTAAAGGGATATGGTACTGTGTTTATCTTTCTCAAGTGTTTAGCTCTTAGAAATGTGTACCGGAGTATCAGTTGGTAAAATTATATGTATCTTGGAGTCGTGCTAAATACTGGTGGCACTGCGGCAAAAGAGGAGAGTTTGATGAAATGAGATGGACAACATGAATAATCGTTGAAGCTTGTTTCATGGAAGTTCATTGTGCTATTCTACTTTTGGATATTTTTGAAATTTTCCATAATAAAAAGTTCAAACACCTACTTCCCATGATAGGATATGAACAAATAAGAACTAAGGACAGGGTCTTTGATCAGGTGAATTCCTAGTGTTTTAGGGTTGGGAACTCACCATTCCTCATGATACTTCCTTAACCGGTAGGCACAGTATAGAGAATTATTATTCATGATGTAAAAAGAAACCTGTAGGTAGGTCAAAAAGCAATAGTTAGAACCAGATGTGAAACTAATCAGTTCAAAGTTGGGAAAGGAGAACAGCAAGGCTGTATATTGTCACCCTGCTTATTTATCTTCTATGCAGAGTACATCATGTGAAATGCCTGGCTGGATGGATCACAAGTTGGAATCAAGATTTCCAACAGAAGTATCAACAACCTCAGGTATGCGGATGATACAACTCTAATGGCAGAAAGTGAAGAGGAAATAAAGCTGGCTTGAAACTCAACATGAAATAAAACTAAGATTATGGCATATGATCCCATCACTTCATGGCAAATAGAAAAGGAAAAAGTGAAAGCAGTAACAGATTTTCTTTTCTTGGGCTCCAAAATCAATGCAGACATTGACTGCAGTTATGAAATTAAAGGACACTTGCTCCTTGGTAGAAAAGGTGTCACACAGCTAGATAGTGTATTAAAAAGCAGACATTACATTGCCAACAAAGGTGCATATAGTCAAAGCTCTGGGTTTTCCCATAGTCATGTATCCATGTGAGAGTTGGAGCATAAAGAAGGCTGAGGGCCAAAGAACTGATGCTTTCCAATTATGGTCTGAAGAAGAGTCTTGAGAGTCACTTGGATAGCAAGGATATCAAGCCAGTCAATCCTAAAGGAAATCAATCCTGAATATTCATTGGAAGGTTTGTTCCTGGCCAATACTTTGGCCACCTGATGTGAAGAGCTATCTCATTGGAAAAGACCCTGATGCTGGGAAAGACTGAAGGCAAAAGGAGAAGGGGGTGGTAGGGATAAGATGGTTAAATAGCTTCACTGACTAAATGGATATGAATTTGATCAAACTCCAGGAGGCAGTGGAGGACAGAGGAGTCTGGTGTGCTACAGTTCATGAGATCGCAAAGAGTTGGACATGACTAATAGACTGAATAAGAACAAGAAAAACCAAGGGAATGAGGACACAACTATATTTAAAAAGAACACGGTTGCATCTGCAGACAGATGTCGTAAGGTTTGCTACCAGTTCCTCAGCATTCCAGAACACTCTCTCCATGCCCTCACGTCTCAGTTTGCTCTCCAGACCCTTACACTACCCTCACTCAAAAATAAGCCTGGGACGAGTTCCCTGGTGGTACAGTGAATAAGAATTCACCTGCCAATGCAGGGGACACAGGTTCGATCCCTGGTCCGGGAACACTCCACATGCTGTGTAACATCCAAGCCTGTGTGCCAGAACTATTGAGTGCCCATGCTGCAGCTACTGAAGCCTGCATGCCTAGAGCCTATGCTCCACAACAGGGGAAATCACCACAATGAGAAGCTCACACACCACAATGAAGAGTAGCCCCTGCTCTCTGCAACCAAAGAAAGACGCATGAAAGCAACAAAGACCAAAAGACCAGCACAGCCAAAAATAAGTAAACAAACAATCCTGGGAATAACCAACCTTATTTCTTTCTCTCTCTTTTTGGTTTTTAATGTCACACTATGTGCTAGATGGGACCTTAGTTTTCCAACCGGGGAAAATAAGATTAAACCTGTACCTCCTGCATTGGGAGCATATAGTCTTATTAACCACTGGGTCACCAGGGAAGTTCCTTTTGTTGTTTTTTAACTTTTGGGTTTTTTTTGCCCTGCCTTGCTGATTTTCAACTAGTTCCTTGATCAAACTTTGGCCCTACGTGAGCAATCAATTCCTTGATCAGACTTCGACACTATATGAGTGTTTCATCAACAAACTACAACAGGGTGAAAGAGACCTTTACATTCAGCATACTACCCTTTTGCCACCCAACTATGAGTATCCCCAACACAAGACCAGACTCTTTCTTCAGAGCAGGTGGAATGTTGAAGGAGGGAAGCAGAGAGAGGATTGAGAACTGGATCATCATGATGCGTCTGTACCCCCCAAGTGCTGCTGAGTTCATCTCTTGGTCTCTGCAGTCCCATCTGCTCATCTCAAGTCCATCTCCACCACTCAAGCCCGGTGAGGAGTATTTCTCTCCCAGAAGACAGAGGAAACCCTGCATTCACTCCAGCCCAGTGGTTGTCAACCAGGAACTGGTTTCCCGGAGGATATCTCGCTAACAATGTCTGGGCACATTTTTGGTTGTCACGACTGAGGGATAGGTGACTACTGCATCCAGTGGATAGAGGTCGGGGACGCTGTGACACACCCTGCAATGTACAGGTCCCCTCACCAACAAAGACTTGTCTGGTCCAAATGTCAACGCTGCTAAGGTTGAGAAAGCCTGCTCCAGTCCCCTGTAAAACCTGAAATGCATAATCATGCTCTTTCTTTAAAGAGAATATCAGATGTCACCCCATTATTTAAAACTTTTCAACAGTTTCTCACTCTTGGTACAAAGATTAAAAACAAAGAAAAAACTCCTTAGCTCCTTGAACTTGCATGACCTGACACTCACCTCCCCTCTTTTCTTATATTACTTGCACTAACCAACCTAACCTTATTCCTGTGTTTCTAGAAAGTGTCAAACTTCCTCCTACCTCATAGGCACATGTTATTCTCTCTTATAAGTCAATTTCCACCCTCTCACCACCCTCTCCCCCTTTTCCCTGCTCACTGCTGCTTTCTAATCATTTAGGAGACCTCAGCTTGGAGGTGACTCCATCACAGATTCCTTCCCTGACCACCGAACTGTCAGCAGCCTGAGATGAGAGGCCAGTGGTGAGAGAAACCAGGTCACCCCAGGTCCTCCGGCCATCCCAGCTCAGCCCACAGTGGAAGTGAGGCCCATCTGGACACTCAGGGCCAGCGGGGCCCCCGGATGTGGGCAGGCCTGTGAGTGAGCCCAGGAGGCCAGCAATAGTCTTGCCTCATCAGCCCTCACATCTGTACTGAGTAATGAATAAGGGACCACAGCTTTAGGCTACTGATGTCTGAGGTGGTTGATGTAGTGACAGACAGCAGATTCATTCTCCCTGGTGTTCCTGACTGTGCAGTAAGGAGAACTCCCTGCTACTGTGGGGAATTCCCCCCTCACCTCCTGCTCTGTCCCCTTCCAAGGACTGCTGATACTGTGTGGAATTCTCCCCTTACCTCCTGCTCTGTCGTGTTCACTGGACTGCTCTCAGGACCTGAGTTTCTGAGTCACAGACCACTTGGCAGGATGACACTCTCTCTGCAGTAGGTCAGTGAGTGGAGGTGGGGAGACTATTCCCCTTTCCCATCTCACCATCCTGTCCCATCAGCCTCCCTGGAACTGCAGCCCCACACTGGGCAGGGATGGTCTCAGTTAACTCAAGAACCAGAATACATTTAAAATATCTACTTCAGGAAGCAAGGAAATAGCTTAAGTTTTTCCAATAGTCTTTCTCCATATTCTAAAGGGAAAACCAATACAATATTGTAAAGTTTAAAAATAAAATTAAAAAAAAAAAAAAAGAACTGAGCCTTTAGGCTTCCCTTGTGGCTCAGATGGTAAAGAATCTGCCGGCTACGTGGGAGACCCAGGTTTGATCCCTGAGATGGGAAGCTCCCCTGGAGAAAGAAATGGCAACCCATTCCAGTATTCTTGTCTGGAAAATCCCATGGACAGAGGAGCTTGGCAGGCTACATACATGGGGTCACAAAGAGTTGGACAAGACTGAACAACTACACATTCTTTCTTTTGGGGAAAGTCCCCAGGGCAACACCATCACTCTTGAACCTTTTTTTTTTTTTTTTAAATTGAGGTCCCCTTTCTGCTCTCTTCACATGAATCTGTACCTGCCTCCTGAAGGAGATACATCCTCATAGGAAAATCTCATCCTTATGAAGGTCTCATCACTTGAGTCAGGCTCCATTCCCTGGCTAGTCACCAAATCTCAAGTTTAAATCCTCAGATTAGCATGACAGGGTATTTCCTGGGGCTCAGGTCAGGAAGAGTGGGGAAGTCTGAAGGAGAAAACTGTCCGATGCTCTTGGCTTTTGGGTCTAGTGTGAGCCTGGGGCTCCCAGACAACGCTTTTCCCTCAAGAATCCCACTCTGAGAGGTTCCCGCATTTCTGGTTCTTTATGTCTTTAACCTGATAGAACTGGAAGGTCTATAAGTCTCACCTGGCTTCTATCAGGAGGGGAAGCACGTTTCCAAGAGTAAACATCACTTTTAAAGGGAATGATGCAGACTACCTGGGTATTAAGTAATAGTTTTCTAAACTAGTCTGCTGCTTCTCCCTTATCTAGGTCTCTTGGAGAATCACATTCTGTTATTGGGCAGAAGAGGGTTGGATTTCTTCCTACTCTGTTACCCACCCTCCCAAGTCAGACCCCAAGAAGTGTCCTTTGCCAGGTGTGGCTTGTTCCAATAGAACTTGCTCTGGAGCACATGCTCTCCCCTAAAAGCCCTCCACGGGGCTGCTGCTTGTGTTCATGTGAGCAGAGAGGGTTGCGTGCGAGGTCCAGCCCCAGCTGATCCAGGGAGTTCGAAGCGGGGATGGCGTCGGCGAGGATCAGAATACAATAGCTTTAATTAGATATTAATTAGAGATATAAAGAGTAATAGAATGAGGATAGCTCAGTAGGAAAATTCAGTGGAGAAAAGAGGCTGAGTAGCTTGGTTTACGCGGGAGACCAATAAAACTTCAAGACAAGAAGTTTGCACCACTTACGTAGGCCGCAGGCGTCCTTCTGTTCTCCCGAAGGAGAGGAGACACTGAGGCCTCCCTGGTCGGATCTTAAGAAGCCCAGGCAAAATTAGTAGCTTGGTGGGTTCCATGTTCCAGATGGAGACTCAGCCAGAGTTTGAGAGAGAGAGACACATGGGGAGACCAGTCTTTTGAGGAATTGATCCCAATTCTTTATTTTCCATGGTCTACTTTTATACACTGAGATGTTATGCAAAATTCACGCGGTGTCAGCAGTCCTGACTTTTATCAAAGTCAGGTGCTTCATACAAATGTATACAGAGGTCTTAGGGGTGTTACATCATCTTCTGGCCGGGGGGCCTGCTGACAATTTATGACCCTCTCCTTGTGACAGCAGTCAGTCAACCAGGACACTTATTTCTCCAGGGGTGATTATTCTTAAAAAAGACTCCACCTTCCGAAGGTACCAGATAAAGTTACATTCCTATAGGGTGAGGGTGTAGTGGGTTTTAATTAAGGAAAGAATTTACTTAGCCTAAGGTCTAACATGATTAATATCAAAGGTTAATACTTATTTTTTCTATATATTCATTAATGTGTGTAAGGGCAGGGGATGTGGAAACTTAGCAACAAACATTGGCTCAACAAATGAAAAACCCTTCACCAATACAATTTCTAATCAGCCCACTATACTTATACTAATGGTTTTCTAACTTTTCTAAGGAACCTGTTTTTAGAAGGTTTAAAGCATCTTGTGCCTCTCATGGTTGGGAGGCTGTGAGCAATCACATGTGGCCGGACAAGCCTGTCAGGCAGGCTAGAGAACCTTCAGAGGAGTTTGTAGGTTAAAACACTCCTATCACACCCAGTTATTATTATTAACTGTAGCTCTAAGTTAACTCCTTCTCCGAAAGAGGTGGTGGGGGACAGCCCCCCGTAAAGTCAGAGGTGTAGGTGAGAGCACAAAGTAGTAAAGTAGGCAGGCTCTGGTTTGGGGGTAGATGCTCGAGGATTTCCAGGGGGACTCCTGAGGCTCCATCCTGCCTTTGCGTATGTCAAGCCTCCTTCCTCATGACCTTTGCCATGGGCGGAGTGCCTCACGCCGGCCCCCAACAGTTGCGGTTCTCGCTGGGTGGGCTCAGCTGTGTAGCTGTGCGCCCAGATCACAGCGCCAGGTGCATCATTTCTGCACACGGCCCCCTGGCCGCCTTCTTGAATTACAGCACCCTGAGCTGCATCTTTCCACATGGCCCTCGGAGCTGAGGTGTCAGCGCAGCCAGTTCTTCCCAGGAACCTGGTCTAAAGGGCTGGGAATGTGAGGCCTCTGCAGGAGGTGACCTGTGAGCAAGTGAAAGTCAACTCAGCACAAAGGGAAAGAAAAAAGGTTAAATTTTATTTTGTGACCCAGATTCTACTTTTCGTTGCTTAGCTGCTCAGTCGTGTTCAACTCTTTCGTGAGCCCATAAACTGTAGCCTACCATGCTCCTCTGTCCTTGGGATTTCCTGGGCAAGAATACTGGAGTGGTTTGTCATTTCCTTCTTCAGGGTATCTTCCTGAACAGGGATCAAATGCGTATATCCTGTGTCTCCTGCATTGGTAGGCAGGTACTTCACCACTGAGCCACCTGGGAAGACCCAGAGTCTACTTTTACACCAGGGAATTGATGGGCTTTTCTAGTGACTGCTTTATCAGTGCCCAGCCCCCTGGAATACTAAGGGAACCGCCTCACCTTTAATGACTGCTTCCTTTGTTTCCTGTGGTGATCACCCTGATGAAAAGAAAGAAATCAAAAAAAAAAAAAAAGAAAGAAAGAAATCAATTTGTTTCCTAAACCTGAAGAAATGTAGTCATATAATCAATTTTGTTTGTTTTGTAGCTTTCTTACCCATAAAGTAACTCCCTCTTGGCAGGGGCTTGATGCTGCTCCTGAAATGCGTGGAAGTCCTTGGTGCCCATCAGTTGAGGAAGACAACTGAGTATTGTTTAAATAGGGAAGGGAAGGGCCTAGGCATCAGGGTGCAAGAGAACCAGGTCTGAGCTCCTGAGAAAGGGGCTAAGATGGCCTCTTCACTATGGAAACAGTGTATCTATGCTCACAGCCTTGTCTAGCTCAATGAAACTATCAGCCATGCAGTGTAGGGACACCCAAGACAGATGGGTCATGCTGAAGAGTTCTGACAAAATGTCCACTGGAGAAGAGAATGGCAAACCACTTCAGTATTCTTGCCTTGAATGCATGAGCCCCATGTACAGTATGAAAAGGCAAAAAGATAAGACACTGAAAGTTGAAATCCCCAGGTCCGTAGGTGCCCAATATACTACTGGAGATCAGTGGAGAAATAACTCCAGAAAGAATGAAGAGATGGAGCCAAAGCAAAAACAACACCCAGTTGTGGATGTGACTGGTGATGGAAGCAAAGTCAGATGCTGTAAAGAGCAATATTGCATAGGATCCTGGAATGTTAAGTCTGTGAATCAAGGCAAATTGGAGGTGGTCAAACAGGAGATGGCAAGAATGAACGTCAACATTTTAGGAATGAGCAAACTAATATGGACTGCAATGGGTGAATTTAACTCAGATGACCATTATATCTACTACTGTGGGCAAGAATCCCATAGAAGAAATGGAGTAGCCATCATAGTCAACAAAAGAGTCTGAGATGAAGTGCTTGGATGCAATCTCAAAAACAACAGAGTGATCTCTGTTCATTTCCAAGGCAAACCATTCAATATCACAGTAATCCAAGCCTATGCCCTGGCCAGTAATGCTGAAGAAGCTGAAGTTGAACAGTTCTAGGAAAACCTATGAGACTTTCTAGAACTAACACCAAAAAAAAGATGTCGTTTTCATTTTAGGGGACAGGAATGCAAAAGTAGGAAGTCAAGAAACATCTGGAGTTACAGGCAAATTTGGCCTTGGAGTACAGAATGAAGCAGGGCAAATGCTAATAGAGTTTCGCCAAGAAAACACACTGGCCATAGCAAACACCCTCTTCTAATAACACAGGAGAAGACTGTACACAAGGACATCACCAGATGGTCAACATCAAAATCAGATTGATTATATTCTTTGCAACCAAAGATGGACAAGCATTATACAGTGAGCAATAACAAGACCGGGAGCTGACTGTGGCATACATCATGGTCTCCTTATTGGAAAATTCAGTCTTAAATTGAAGAAAGTAGGGAAAACCACTAGACCATTGAGGTATGACCTAAATTATATCCCTTATGATAATTCGGTGGAAGTGAGAAATAGATTTAAGGGGCTAGATCTGATAGACAGAGTGCTGGATGAACTATGGATGGAGGTTCGTGAAATTGTACAGGAGACAGGTTTCAAGACCATCGCCAAGAAAAAGATGTGCAAAAATATAAAATGGCTGTCTGAGGAGGGTGTACAAATATCAGTGAAATGAAGAGAAGTGAAAAGCAAAGGTGAAAAGGAAAGATATACCCATTTGAATGCAGAGTCCCAAAGAATAGCAAAGAGATTAAGAAAGCCTTGTTAGTGATCAGTGCAAAAAATACAGGAAAACAGTAAAATGGGAAAGACTCGAGATATTTTCAAGAAAATTAGAGATACCAAGGGAACATTTCATACAAAGATGGGTACCATAAAGGACAGAAATGGAAGGACCTAACAGAAGCAGAGGACATTAAGAAGAGGTGGCAGGAATACACAGAGGAACTGTACAAAAAACATCTTCATGACCCAGATAATCACGATGGTGTGATCACTCACCTAGAGCCAGACATCCTGGAATGTGAAGTCAAGTGGGCCATAGGAAGCATCACTACTAACAAAGCTAGTGGAGGTGATGGAATTCCAGTTGAGCTATTTCAAATCCTAAAGATGATGCTGTGAAAATGCTGCACTCAACATGCCAGCAAGTTTGGAAAACTCAGCAGTAGCCACAGGACTGGAAGAGGTCAGTTTTCATTCCAATCCCAAAGAAACGCAATGCCAAAGAATGCTCAAACTACTGCACAACTGCAATCATCTCACACGCTGGTAAATTAAGGCTCAATTCTCCAATCCAGGCTTCAGCAGTACGTGAACTGTGAACTTCCAGATGTTCAAGCTGGTTTTAGAAAAGGCAGAGGGTCAAGAGATCAAATTGCCAACATATGCTGGATCATCAAAAAAGCAAGAGAGTTTCAGAAAAACATCTATTTCTGCTTTATTGACTATGCCAAAGCCTTTGACTGTGTGGATCACAATAAACTGTGGGAAACTCTGAAAGAGAAGGGAATACCAGACCCTTTGACCTGCCTCTTGAGAAACCTGTATGCAAGTCAGGAAGCAACAGTTAGAACTGGACATGGAACAACAGACTGGTTCCAAATAGGAAAAGAAGTATGTCAAGGCTGTATATTGTCACCCTGCTTATTTAACTTATATGCAGAGTGCATCATTAGAAATGATGGGCTGGAAGAAGCACAGGCTGGGATCAAGATTTCCAGGAGAAATACCAATAACTTCAGATATGCAGATGACACCACTCTTATGGCAGAAAGTGAAGAAGAATTAAAGAGCCTCTTGATAAAGTGAAAGAAGAGAGTGAAAAAGTTGGCTTAAAACTCAACATTCAGAAAACTAAGATCATGGCATCCAGTCCCATCACTTCAAGGCAAATAGATGGGGAAACAGTGTCAGACTTTATTTTGGGGGCTTAAAAATCACTGCAGATGGTGACTGTAGCTCTGAAATTAAAAGACGCTTACTCCTTGGGAAAAAAATTATCACCAACCTAGACAGTGTATTAAAAATTGGAGACATTACTTTGTCCACAAAGGTCCATCTAGTCAAGTCTATGGTTTTTCCAGTAGTCATGTATGGATGTGAGAATTGGACTATAATGCCAAAGAACTGACGCTTTTGAACTATGATGTTGAAGAAGACTCTAGAGAGTCCCTTGGATTGCAAGGAGATCCAACCAATCCATCCTAAAGGAAATCAGTCCTGAATATGCATTGAAAGGACTGATGTTGAAGCTGAAACTCCAAATATTTGGCCACCTGATGCGAAGAGATGACTCAATTGAAAATACCCTGATGCTGGGAAAGATTGAAGGCAGGAGGAGAAGGTGTCAACAGAGGACGGGATGCTTGTATGGTATAACCGACTCCATGGACATGAGTTTGAGTAAACTCCGGGATTTGGTGATGGACAAGGAGGTCTGGCGTTTAACAGTGCATCTTTTAACAAAGATTCAGACATGACTGAGCAACTGAACTGAATGCTTTTGAGATAGGAAGGAGGAGGCACAGTTGTTAACAGAATGAGGAGGGGGCTCAGTTCAGTTCAGTTCAGTTCAGTTGCTCAGCCGTGTCCTACTCTTTGTAACCCCATGAATCGCAGCACGCCAGGCCTCCCTGTCCATCACCATCCCCCGGAGTTCACTCAAACTCTCGTCCATTGTGTTGGTGATGCCATCCAGCCATCTTACCCTCTGTTGTCTCCTTTTCCTCATGCCCCAAATCCTTCCCAGCATCAGAGTCTTTTCTAATGAGTCAACTCTTCGCATGAGGTGGCCAAAGTACTGGAGTTTCAGCTTTAGCATCATTCCCTCCAAAGAAATCCCAGGGCTGATCTCTTTTAGAATGGACTGGTTGGATCTCCTTGCAGTCCAAGGGACTCTCAAGAGTCTTCTCCAACACCACAGTTCAAAAGCATCGGCTTTCTTCACAGTCCAACTCTCACATCCATACATGACTACTGGAAAAACAATAGACTTGACTAGATGGACCTTTGTTGGCAAAGTAATGTCCCTGCTTTTGAATATGCTATCTAGGTTGGTCATAACTTTCCTTCCAAGGAGTAAGCGTCTTTTCATTTCATGGCTGCAATCACCATCAGTGATTTTGGAGCCCCACAAAATAAAGTCTGCCACTGTTTCCACTGTTTCCCCATCTATTTCCCATGAAGTGATGGGACCAGATGCCATGATCTTCGTTTTCTGAATGTTGAGCTTACGCCAACTTTGTCACTCTCCACATTCACTTTCATCAAGAGGCTTTTGAGTTCCTCTTCACTTTCTGCCATAAGGGTGGTGTCATCTGCATATCTGAGGTTATTGATATTTCTCCTGGCAATCTTGATTCCAGATTGTGCTTCTTCCAGCCAAGCGTTTCTCATGATGTACTCTGCTGCTGCTAAGTCACTTCAGTCCTGTCCGACTCTGTGCAGCCCCATAGACGGCAGCCCACCAGGCTCCCCTGTCCTGGGATTTTCCAGGCAAGAGTACTGGAGTGGGGTGCCATTGCCTTCTCCGGATGTACTCTGCATAGAAGTTAAATAAACAGCGTGACAATATACAGCCTTGACGTACTCCTTTTCCTATTTGGAACCAGTCTGTAGTTCCATGTCCAGTTCTAACTGTTGCTTCCTGACCTGCATATAGGTTTCTCAAGAGGCAGGTCAGGTGGTCTAGTGTTCCCATCTCTTTCAGAGTTTCCCACAGTTTATTGTGATCCACACAGTCAAAGGCTTTGGCATAGTCAATAAAGCAGAAATACATGCTTTTCTGGAACTCTTTTGCTTTTTTGATGATCCAGCAGATTTGGCAATTTGATCTCTGGTTCCTCTGCCTTTTCTAAAACCAGCTTGAACATCTGGAAGTTCATGGTTCATGTATTGCTGAAGCCTGGCTTGGAGAATTTTGAGCATTACTTTACTCAGGTGTGAGATGAATGCATTTGTGTGGTACTTTGAACATTCTTTATCATTTCCTTTCTTTGGGATTGGAATGAAAACTGACCTTTTACAGTCCTGTGGCTTCTGCTGAGTTTTCTAAATTTTCTGGCATGTTGAGTGCAGCATTTTCACAGCATCATCTTTTAGGATTTGAAATAGCTCAGCTGGAATTCCATCACCTCCACTAGCTTTATTCGTAGTGATGCTTTCTAAGGCCCACTTGACTTCACGTTCCAGGATGTCTGCTTCTAGGTGAGTGATCACACCATCGTGATTATCTGGGTTGTGAAAATCTTTTTTGTACAGTTCTTCTGTGTATTCTTGCCATCTCTTCTTAATATCTTCTGCTTCTGTTAGGTCCATATCATTTCTGTCATTTATTTTACCCATCTTTGTGTGAAATATGCCCTTGGTATCTCTAATTTTCTTGAAAAGATCTCTAGTCTTTCCCATTCTATTGTTTTCCTCTATTTCCTTGCATTGATGGCTGAGGGAGGCTTTCTTATCTCTCCTTGCTATTCTTTGGAACTCGGCATTCAAATGGGTATATCTTTCCTTTTCTCCTTTGCTTTTCACTTCTCTTCTTTTCACAGCTATTTGTAAGGCCTCCTGAGACAGCCATTTTGCCTTTCTTAAAAAAACTATATTTGGAGGCTAATTACTCTACAATATTGGAGTGTTTTCTAGGTGATGGTCTTGATCCCTGTCTCCTGTACAATGTCATGAACCTCTGTTCTTAGGTCAGGCATCCTGTCTATCAGATCTAGTCCCTTAAATCTATTTCTCACTTCCACTGTATAATCATAAGGGATTTGATCTAGGTCATACCTGAATGATCTAGTGGTTTTCCCCACTTTCTTCAATTTACGTCTGAATTGGGCAATAAGGTGTTCATGATCTGAGCCACAGTCTGCTCCTGGTCCTGTTTTTGCTGAGTGTATAGAACTTCTCAATTTGAAGGAAGGGTGTAGCTTATTCTCACCTGCTCCCCAGTTGGAAGACACATATTTCATCTCCCTCTATGGCATTCTCTCACCCTGGCTGTAGACTCCATAAGCCTGCTGTCTCCCTCTTTCTGAATTTTTCAGACTCCAAGTGGGAAATTGGGGGGGTTTACTTCACTCGTAACACAGGTTTATGGCATGGGTGTCTCCTCTACAAAGCTGATAACGCTGCTGGCTTCTAGCAGGAGGTAAGGCATGAGCCATACTTGAAGGGGTTTCTATCGTATCCTGTGTCCCTTCAACTTTGGGGATGGTGATCACCAGGGACAGGCCTCTCCAGCTCTCTGCCTCTCATTCCCAGACCTTTGTTCGCCTCTGACTTGGGTTTTGATCTCTCTTCTGTGGAGGAAATCTTGGTTGGCTGTTTTCTTGCCAACTGTGCTCTTCATACCAGCACCAGTGCTTCTTAGCTATAACCTTAAGAATTCCATTTTCATTCCTTTTACACATTTACACCATAGCAAGGGACAGTCAATTTAATACTCTGGTAAAATAGTTTGCTGTAATAGTTGCTACTTATTGATTTTCTCTTCTGTGCTATGAACTGCAGTAAGCACTTTCACATCTACAATAACTCCATGAAATTGATATTACTTTTCAGTTCCCAATTTACAGATGAGAAATTTCATTCAGAGAATATAATTATCAACTGGAGTTTGGAAGAGTGCCCCTGTTAGGAGGTAGCCTCCCTTATTTATCTGATAAATCTGCTGGGAACCTAAGAGTTTCCAGTTTTTGGATGAATCAGGTAGAAAGAAAAGACATGTTTTAATTATACTTACAAAGGTCTAATTTTCCAAATTGTTTTTTTGTTGTTGTTGTTATTATTTTTTAAATAAATTTATTTATTTTAATTGGAGGTTAATTACTTTACAATATTGTATTGGTTTTGCCATACATCAACATGAATCTGCCACAGGTATACACGTGTTCCCTATCCTTAACCCGCTTCCCTCCTCCCTCCCCATACCAACCCTCTGGGTCTTCTCAGTGCACCAGCTCCAAGCAACCAGTACCATGCATTGAACTTGGACTGGCGATTCATTTCATATATGATATTATACATGTTTCAATGCCTTTCTCCCAAATCATCCCACCCTCTCCCTCTCCCACAGAGTCCAAAAGACTGTTATATTCCTCTGTGTCTCTTTTGCTGTCTCGCATACAGGGTTATCATTACCATCATTCTAAATTCCATTTATATGTGTTAGTATACTGTATTGGTGTTTTTCTTTCTGGCTTACTTCACTCAGTATAATAGGCTCCAGTTTCATCCACCTCATTAGAACTGATTCAAAAGTATTCTTTTTAATGGCTGAGTAATAGTCCATTGTGTATATGTACCACAGCTTTCTTATCCATTCATCTGCTGATGGACATCTAGGTTGCTTCCATGTCCTGGCTATTATAAACTGTGCTGCGATGAACATTGGGGTGCACATGTCTCTTTCAATTCTGGTTTCCCCGGTGTGTATGCCCAGAAGTGGGATTGCTGGGTCATAAGGCAGTTCTATTTCCAGTTTTTTAAGGAATCTCCACACTGTTCTCCATAGTGGCTGTACTAGTTTGCATTCCCACCAACAGTGTAAGAGGGTTCCCTTTAAGTTATCATTATCTTGAAAGGAAGGGTTTCCTTATATCTGGAAAATGCTAGCTAAAACCAGTAATATTTTAGACAAAAATCGTAAAAATTATAACCATATTCACAAGTTCACTCAGCAACTAGTCCTTTTTGTTAACAGTTTTATGAAACCATCAGACTTTCTGTTAGAATTATATAATTCCTTACAAAGTTTAGCAGCAAGATCTGAAATTTATCAGAAACCTGTATTTGTCAAAAGTCCTTCCTATGAATCTTCTTGAAGATGAAGCACTTTGTAATACTATCTGAGTACAAAAATAACAATCTGTAAATGATGGAAGATCTTTCCATAAGTGTGCATGCTATACAAGTTAATAAACTGTATTTCTCTTGTTCATCTGTCTTACATCATTTGAATCTCCAAGGCCCCAGCCAGAAAGCCTAGAAAAGTAAAAGAAATTTTCCTCTCCCCTACACCGTAAAATATACATAATGTAAAATGAACCATTTCCACCATTTTTTTAAAATGTACTGCTCTATGGCATTAGTTATATTCACATTGTTGTGAATCCATCTCTAGAACATCTACATCTTCCCTTTAGATTTTATTAGGTTTGTCATAGCTTTCCTTCCAAAGAGCAAGCATCTTTTAATATCATGACTGCAGTCACTGTCTGCAGTGATTTTGGAGCCCAAGAAAATAAAATCTCACTGCTTCTACTTTTTCCCCACTATTTGCCATGAAATGATGGGACCAGACACCACGATCTTAGCTTTTTGATTGTTGAGCATTAAGCCAGCTTTTTCACTCTTGTCTTTCACCCACATCAAGAGACTCTTTAGTTACTCTTTGCTTTGTGCCTCTAGAATGGTATCATCATCAGTTCAGTTCAGTTGCTCAGTCATCTGCCACTCTTTGTGACCCCATGGACTGCAGCACACTAGGCTTCAACTGCATATCTGAAGTTATTGATATTTCTCCTGGCAATCTTGATTCCAGTTTGTGCTTTATCTAGTCTGGCACCTTGCATGATGCCCTGCATATAAGTTAAATAAGCAGGGTGACATTATACAGCCTTGTCATACTGCTTTCTCAATTTTTGTCTGAAGAAGTATTCATTTTTCCTTTACTTTTGAAAATCATTTCACAAACTATAGAATTCTAAACTGGTGTTTTTTTGTTTTCTCTTAACATTTAAACCTTTTTCACTCTACTCTCTCCTTGTTTTGGATGGTTTCTGAGTAGAATTGGATACAATTCTTATCTTTATTCCTTTATAAACAAAGTGTTTTTCTTTAATTTGAAAATAATAAGCATAGTTGTAGGGTTTTTTCTTCTTTTCTGTTACACTGCTGTTTATTTCTAGCATTTCTTCTTTGTTCCTTCTTAGAATATACATCTTTCTGATTCTATTGCCCATCTATTTTTGCATGCTGCATACTTTATTCTTTAGAGCCCTTGGTATATTAATCATGTTATTGTCATTGTTGTTTAGTCACTCAGTCGTGTTCAACTCATTTGTGACCCCATGGACTGTAGCCCACCAGGCTTCTCTGTCTATAGGATTTCCCAGGGAAGAATACTGGATTGGATTGCCAATTTCTTCTCCAGGGGATCTTCCTGACCCAGGGATTGAACCCAGGTCTCCTGCATTGGCAGGCAGATTCTTTACCACTGAGTCACTGGGGAAGCCAGAGTTGCTTTTATTTTTTTTAATTTTAATTGGAGGCTAATTACTTTACAATATTGTAGTTGTTTTGACATACATTGACATGAATCAGCCATGGGTGTACATGTGTTCCCCATCCTGAACCCCCCTCCCAACTCCCTCCCCATCCCATCCCTCTGGGTCGTCCCAGTGCACCAGCCCTGAGCATCCTATCTCATGCATTGAACCTGGACTGGCGATCTGTTTCACATATGATAATATACATGTTTCAGTGCTATTCTCTCAAATCATCCCACCCTCGCCTTCTCCCACTGAGTCCAAAAGACTGTTCTATACATCTGTGTCTCTTTTGCTGTCTTGCTTTTAGGATTATCGTTACCATCTTTCTAAATTCCATATATATATGTTAGTATGCTGTATTGGTGCTTTTCTTTCTGGCTTACTTCTGGTCTGATGTTTCCAACATCCCTGCTATGTCTGGTTCCGATGATGCTTTGTCTCTTCAAATTTTTTTTTTTTTCTTTTGCCTTTGCTGTGCCTTGTAACTTTTTCTTGAAATGTAGACATGATGTCCTGGATTAAAGGCACTGCTATAAGTGGGTTTTAGTAATGAGGAGGTGAGGTGTGAGGGCAGGCAGATCCCATGATTAGGTCTCAGCCCCTCAGTGAGCCTTTTCCTCTGTACTGTAAACCTCACAGGTGTTTCTCATTTTTCTCTCCCCCACCCCTTCTCTTATATGGGACAGAATAGCTCAAGCCAGCTGGAGCTGGGTATTCCTTTCCTCAGGTCAGTTGGCTCAGTTATTACTCTAGAGGATTAGACTCTAGTACTAGTTTTCCCCTGGGAGAAGCCTTCTTCAGAAGACTGGGTGTTCTGATTATTTCAAATTGACTCCTCCCCATCCCTCTACTCCCAGCAGGAAGGCTGAGGAGACTTTCCCTGGTATTTCCTATAGGATCCCAGTGAAACTCCTGGAGGTAAGGTTCACAGTATTATGAGTCCCTTCATTACCAGGTCCCCCTGGGGTTTTTTATTCTCAGATTGTTCACACTGAGCCTCCAGCAGTTTTTCGGTTATGGCTCTGGTTTCCTCTCCAAGCGCAGGCTCCCATGGTGGTTTCACCCTGAGAAGCCTCAACTTCCTCTGTTCACCTGTGGGCCTCCTCAGTCTTGGGGGTGGCAGTTTGCCTCCTCTGACAGATGCAAAAGGAAGTCTCCCTTTCCTTTTTTTTATTTTATTTTTTCTTTTTTATCTTCTTCTATTTGGTAGGTTATCTTTCTCTCTTTTTTTTTTTCTGTTTTTTTTTTTAAATTTTATTTTATTTTTAAACTTTACAATATCACCTAAGTTATCTTATCCAATACCAAGGACTGTTTTTCATTTTTTTACTTTTTTTTTTTTTTTTTTTCTTTTTGCTCCCAGGTTTATAGAAGACTGACTCCTTGGTTTTCATGTTTTGGCTGTTTCTCATCTGAGTAGCTTTCTTGACTACCCAATTAAAATCAGGGCTTGTCAGCCATCTCCAGCTACTCTCACTTCTTGTACTTCATCAGTTCAGTTTAGTCATTCAGTCGTGTCCGACTCTTTGTGACCCCGTGAATCGCAGCACACCAGGCCTCCCTGTCCATCACCAACTTCCGGAGTTTACCCAAACTCATGTCCATTAAGTCGGTGATGCCATTCAACCATCTCATCCTCTGTCGTCCCCTTCTCCCCCTGCCCTCAATCTTTCCCAGCATCAGGGTCTTTTCCAATGAGTCAGCACTTCAGATATTATCTTGTTCATTCATTAACTTGTTTACTGCCTATCTCCTACTAATTCAATGTAAACACTGTGAGAAGATAAACCTTACATGTTTTGTAAACCATTGATTCTTAGTTCTTTGAAGGGTATGTGATGTGTGATAGGTGTTCAAAAGCACTTGTTTAAAAATAATTCATAATTTATTTAATCATATTGCTGTTCCTAAACTTGGAAGTTAGGGTGTTTCTAAATTCTATTATAATTTAATAATAATCATTGCTCTGAGAAACATTTGTATATAAATAAAGTTGTGCATAAACAGTTTCCTGTAAGTGACTTTTTTGCCTTCATCATCTTGTAGGTAAAAATCCTATGGGATAAAAGAAGGTGAACAATTTAAGGCTTTTAATAAATATTGTCAAATTATTATCTGAAAAGGCTATTCTAATTTATAGTTTACCAATAGTAGATTACAGTGCCTATCACACTTTTAATTAGCATGGGATGGGCTGGATAAAGCACAAGCTGGAATCAAGGTTGCCGGGAGAAATAACAGTAACGTCAGATATGCAGATGACCTTATGACAGAAAGTGAAGAAGAACTAAAGAGCCTCTTGATGAAAGTGAAAGAGGAGAGTGAAAAAGTTGGCTTAAAGCTCAACATTCAGAAAACTAAGATCATGGCATCCAGTCCCATCACTTCATGGCAAATAGATGGGGAAACTGGAAACAGTGGCTGACTTTATTTTGGGGGGTTCTAAAATCACTTCAGATGGTGACTACAGCCTTGAAATTAAAAGACACTTACTCCTTGGAAGGAAAGTTATGACCAACCTAGACAGTATATTAAAAATCAGAGATATTACTTTACCAACAAATGTCCATCTATTAAAGGCTATGGTTTTTCCAGTAGTCATGTATGGATGTGAGAGTTGGACTATAAAGAAAGCTGAGCACTGAAGAACTGATGCTTTTGAACTGTGCTATTTGAAAAGACTCTTGAAATTCCCTGTACCTCAAGGAGATCCAACCAGTCCATCCTAAAGGAGATCAGTCCTGAGTATTCATTGGAAGGATTGATGTTGAAGCTGAAACTCCAATACTTTGGCCACCTGATGTGAAGAACTGACTCATTTGAAAACACCCTGATCCTGGGAAAGATTGAAGGTGGGAGGAGAAGGGGACAACAGAAGATAAGATGGTTGGATGGCATCACCAACTCAATGGACATGAGTTTGGTTAAACTCTGGGAGTTGGTGAAGGACAGGGAGGCTTGGCCTGTTGCAGTCCATGGTGTCACAAAGAGTTGGACACGACTGAGCAACTGGACTGAACTGATCCTGTTTTTTAAAAAGTGTTGCTAATTTAATAGATGAGAATTAATATATTTGTAAGTTTATATTATCTTATTGCAGATGGTGATTGCAGCCATGAAATTAAAAGACGCTTATTCCTTGGAAGGAAAGTTATGACCAACTTAGACAGCATATTATAAAGCAGAGACATTACACTGCCAACAAAGGTCCATCTAGTCAAGGCTATGGTTTTTCCAGTGGTCATGTGTGGATGTGAGAGTTGGATGGTAAAGAAAGCTGAGCACCGAAGAATTGATGCTTTTGAACTTTCGTATTGGAGAAGACTCTTGAGAGTCCCTTGGACTGCAAGAAGATCCAACCAGTCCATCCTAAAGGAGATCAGTCCTGGGTGTTCATTGGAAGTACTGATGCTGAAGCTGAAACTCCAATATTTTGGCCACTTCAAGTGAAGAGCTGACTCATTAGAAAGACCCTAATGCTGGGAAGGATTGGGGGTGGGATGAGAAGGGGATGACAGAGGATGAGATGGCTGGTTGATATCACTGACTTGATGGACATGGGTTTGGATCAACTCCGGGAGTTGGTGATGGACAGGGAGGCCTGGCGTGCTGCGATTCATGGGGTTTCAAACAGTTGGACATGACTGAGCTACTGAACTTAACTGATTATCTTATTATTTGTATTACTTTGCTGTAATTTTCTTTTACTTAGTCTTTTTCTAGATTGTGAGCCTAATGAAAACAGGGATTTCATATTTTTAGGTATATTCTTTTCTGAGGACACCTTTAACAACTCTTAGCAGTTTTTGGACACTTATCTAAATAATGAACTAGTTTTCCAAAAGGCTTAAATCAAAATAACTGAAGATCCCATTTTTATTATGATATCTTCATGTGGTTTAGTCACTCAGTCGTGACCCTGTGGACTGTAGCCTGCCAGGTCTCTCGACCCATGGGTTTTCCCAGGCAAGAATACTGGAGTAAGTTGCTGTTTCCTTCTCCAGGGGATTTTCCTGACCCAGGGGTCAAACCTGAGTCTCCTGCTTGGCAAGCAGATTCTTTACCACTGAGCCCCCAGAGAAGTCATTGGCTCACATTCAGCAGTTTTGCTTCAGTTTTTACATCAGGGCTCTATATGATAGTGTAATGATGCAGATGTGACTGAAGGCCAGTGGGAAGTAACACAGGTAACTCATTATTAATAACAAAGTTCTGAAATGTGAGTGTGACTTCCTTCCATGAACTAGATCACATTCAAGATTTGAATACTAACATGATACTTATTTACTTTCTCTCTTAAGTGGGAGAGAAATTTGTGGTGTTAAATTCTGTCCATTGGTTACAGCAGTGCTGTCCACAGAATATATAGTGACCCACATCTATAAATTTAAATTTGCAATAACCACGTGAAAAAGTTAAAAGGGACAAGTGAGAGTAATATTAGTAAGACCTTTTTGAAACTATGTGTCAAAAATATATCAGCATGTAATAAACAGGAAAAAAATCATTGAGATGAAAAAGAGTTTTATGCTATCTTTGAAATCTGTAGTGTATTGTACAGTTAACTGCTAAGTCACTTCAGTCGTGTCCGACTCTGTGCCACCCCATAGACGGCAGCCCACCAGGCTCCCCTGTCCCTGGGATTCTCCAAGCAAGATCACTGGACTGGGTTGCCATTTCCTTCTCCAAAGCATGAAAGTGAAAATTGAAAGTGAAGTCGCTCAGTCATGTCCGACCCCATGGACTGCAGCCTACCAGGCTCGTCCGCCCATGGGATTTTCCAGGCAAGAGTACTGGAGTGGGGTGCCATTGCCTTCCCCGATTGTACAGTTAGGGCACACCTCAATTTGGACCAGATGCATTTAAAGTCTTCAAAATAATTATGTGAATAATGTTACTGTATTTGACAACCCAGGGTTTATAATATTAGTAAGGATTTTCATGGGTTCAAGGGAGTGAATGTAGTATTCATAATTGGAAGGATGTTCGTCATAGGTGTCATAGTTTGGGTTCCCCCAGTAGCAGACCGTGAGGCAAACATTTGCATGAAAGTGGTTTATTTTAGAAGTGATCCTAGGAAAACACATGTATGGAGTGGGTGAGACAATAAAGGGAAGGAAACCAATAAAATGTGTGTTATCAAGAAAGTTACTGCTTTTGTAACTGGGTTCCTTCCCTCAGAGTCACCCTGGGAGACAGAATTATTCCAGCTGACAGGCAAGGGCACTGGGGCATTTATCTACCCACTCCCCATCCATCACTGGTTAAGGGCTGAATCCAAGGTTTTTTACTTGCTTTGCACATGGCCCCAGTGTGGTTCCATAGCTAGAAAGAGGCCCTAAGTTGAGAGTTGCTGATAAGCAGTGAGCTCCTTAGGCCTGGAGAAGAGTCAGAGGACACGAGCTAGAAAGTAACAGCTTCTGCTCCAGCAGGTCACACCATCCAAGGAGGGATCCTGTTAGCCTCAGGAGCCCTAGGGACTTGATGTCACTGAGACTCTGCTTTGTACCAATTGTCCTGTTCACTTATGTATCCCTAGTTCCTGGAATAGTAGGTGTTCAATAAATAGTTATCGACTGTATGGCTTTCCCTGAGTACCTGCTTTACTCTTTCAGGCTCTCCATGTACATAAATGGGGCACATGGTTACCAATCATGTGTCATGTCCTTAAAACTCCCTCATCAGAAAGGAAAGAGAGGTTTTCTCTTTCTAGCTCCAGCAAAAAAGAAAACAAAAATTATCCCCTGCTCAACATTCTCAAGAAAGAAATCCAGTTGGTCTGGTTAGCCATGAGGTTATCTGTGGGCTAATCCCTTTGCCTATTGACATGACATATTATGATTGGCTAGATTTCAGTTGGATGCCCAGCCCTGAGTTTACAGAGGTAGATATATTACTAGAAGGAGGAGTGATACAGAGATTGTCACCATATTCAGAACTATGGATACCCATAGGATTATGTTTAAATTGTGAATCCTATTTGTCATGTATGTCTTGATAGAAAAATGCTTGAGGATCAGCCTTGTCCCACCCGAGCCATTTGAGTTCTGTTGTTAAACCTGCTGCAGATTTAACACAGCTTTGACCATATGTCAGAGATCCTATAGACCAGTGGTCTCCAACCTTTTTGGCACTAGGGACCAGTTTCATGAAAGACAGTTTTTCCATGGACCAGGGAGGGTGGGATGGTTTTGAGATGATTCAAGCTCATTACATTTACTGTGTACTTACTTCTTTTATTATTATGTTGTGACTATATAGTGAAATAATTATACAACTCACCATACTGCAGAAGCAGTGGGAGCCCTGAGCTTGTTTTTCTGCAACTAGATAGTCTCATTTTGGGGTGATGGGAGAGCCTGACACCTGAAGTGTGCTGTTTATGTCCAATCTACTCTGCAATCACATTTTGGTTGCTGTCACTGCAGAAAAGCCTGCTTCCCAAAGATAGCTTGTTGAATATGGAAGCAGACTTTTCAGTGCTTTGTGGCAATCTCAGGATATTCTGTCTTTAATCTAGAACATATAGAGATTTGAAATTGTCTCAAACATACTTTTTAGATCATCATCATTTAGAATCTCAAGAAGGTGATCCTCTCTTACAACAGATAAAGTCGATTCACCTGGCTTATTTGCAAATGGATCACAGATCCATTCCTTTCCAGTTCAAGACTGTTTCATGGTTGGGAAGTAATACTCAAACTCTTTCGAAAGCTGAAATAGGTGATCACTCACCAGCCAGGATGAAGAAGGCCCTGGCTCAGTCTCTTTCAAAATCTGTTAATATTTGAAACATGTCAAAACCCCAGTGTTCACTTGTTACCTCCATAACTCCAGTTTGGCATTCAATGCAGCCACTTTATCTGCTGACTTAAACACAGTTGTCCTTCTCCCCCAAAGTGATAGACAGATTGAATTCATTGAGCAGGTTGAGTATGTCACACAGGTAAGCAAGGTTTGCAATCCCTTCTGTGTCACTGAACAGTGCTGCAAGAAATCTCTGGAGCATCTCTTGTACGTCAAAAACTCTGGCCAGTGATCTACCTTTGAAAGTCTTCTCACTTTTTTGTGCATAAGAAATGTGTGTGCTCTGCATCCATCTCCTCACAGAACTGCATGAACAGACGTGAGCTAAGGGAATGCACTGTAATATAGTTGATCATTTAGTCACATCCTGCAAACATTGTTAAGTTCAGGTGACACATTTCAACTAGCCAGCATTTCTCTATGGATAACAGTGTATATTGACTCACATTTAAAAGCGATCTCTTTGACTCAAGTAGTGAAACAAGAAAGCCATCCAGTCATGGCAACCCTTGTGTGCACAGACCAACACAAAATGACCAATTTAGTTTTCCTGATATGTAATTTCAAAGACTTAAATAGTTCTGTGGCTGTGGTATTGGTTGGCAACAAAAGTGCCCACAACATATCCTCATGCACAACCTCCTGAAAATATAGCTCATAAAAACAAGCATTGTTGCCTTTTTGTCAACATCAGTAGACTTGTTAAGTTGGATTGCATACCACGGTGACTCATTAATCTTTCCTACAATTGTGTTTCAATATCCTCTGCTGTTTCACCAATTCATCTAGCTGTGCTGCTACTGGTAAGTCGCTTCAGTTGTGTCTGACTCTGTGCGACCCCGTAGATGGCAGCCCACCAGGCTCCCCCGTCCCTGGGATTCTCCAGGCAAGAACACTGGAGTGGGTTGCCATTTCCTTCTCTAATGCATGAAAGTGAAAAGTGAAAGTTAAGTCACACAGTCGTGACCGACTCTTAGCGACCCCATGGACTGCAGCCCACCAGGCTCCTCCGTCCATGGGATTTTCCAGGCAAGAGTACTGGAGTAGGGTGCCATTGCCTTCTCTGTCATCTAGCTATGGTACTAGCCAAAAGAGGGAAAGGTGCCACCTTTTGAACTGCAGCCTCTCCTAAAAGTTCATGAAAGCTGTCCTCAGCACCAGGCAGGATTGACTCTTCAGTAAGAGTGAAGGACTTTTTTTGCCAGGAGCCGGCATATTGCATATTGAGTGCATATTGCATATTGAGTGCAGCACTTTCCACAGCATCATCTTTCAGGATCTGGAATAGCTCAACTGGAAATCTATCACTGCCAGGAGACAGCGTGAGGAACTCCGCCCATGACAAAGGTCATGAGGAAGGAGGCTCGGCATACGCAAAGGCGGGGTCGAGCCTCAGGAGTCCCCCTGGAAATTCTCGAGCATCTACCCCCCAAACCAGAGTCTTCCTACTTTCTGCTTTGTGCTTTCACCTACACCTCTGACTTTACAGGGGGCTGTCCCCCACTACCTCTCTCTGAAAAAAGAGTTAGCTTACAGCTCCAGTTAATACTTCCTGGGTGTGACAGTGTTTCAACCTAAAAACTCCTTTGGAAGTCCTCTAGCCTGCCTGAATAGGTTTTTCCGGCCACATGTGATTGTTCAGAGCCTCCCAACTGTGAGAGGCAGGAGATGTTCTAAACTGCCTAAACACAGATTCCTTTGAGTAGTTAAAAGATTGATTAGAAATTGTATTGGTGAAGGGTTTTCACTTGTTGGGCCAATGTTTGCTGCTAAGTCTCCATACTCCTTACCTACTGTGTCTTTGGCAGTGTATTGATTGATATAATGGGTGTATAGAAATGTAAAATGCAGCTTTGTCCAATGCTTTTTTGGAGGCTGGTGCCTGACTTTGGAATAATCACCTTTAGAGAAAAATAAGTTTCTTAAAATGTTAACAGGCCTCCTGGCCAGAAGATGATGTCAATCACCTGAACTTTTGCATATGATAAGTTTGAAAGCCTGGCTTAGATTAGAACCAGGAACTGCTGTCCTTGCATGACTCTACCCCTTCCCCCATTATCCTCTATGCACAACTTAAGGTATAAAACTACTTTGGAAAATAAAGTGTGGGCCTTGTTCACCAAAACTTGGTCTCCCCATGTCGCTCTCTCTCCCAAATTCTGGCTGAGTCTCCATCTGGAGCGCGGAACCCACCATGCTTGCTAATTATGCCTGGGCTTCTAAGATCCGACCGGGGAGGCCTCAGTGTCTCCTCTCCTTCGGGAGAACGGAAGGACGCCTGCGGCCTACGTAAGTGGTGCAAACTTCTTGTCTTGAAGTTTTATTGGTCTCCCGCGTAAACCAAGCTACTCAGCCTCTTTTCTCCAGTGAATTTTCCTACTGAGCTATCCTCATTCTATTACTCTTTGTATCCTTAATTAACGTGTAATTAAGCAGTTGTTTCCTGACCCTCGCCTATGCCGTCTCTCCTTCGAATACCCTGGATCAGCTGGGGCTGGACCCCGGCACTTTTTAACTTTAGCAATGATGTTCACCACTAAGAATGATACTCTCAGTGCAGACAGATTTGATGAAGTTGTGGCCATCACTAATTGCTTCTGTTCTTCCTGTTCACATATTTCCTTTTGAAAAACTCCAAAGGCTTGTCTTTCAATGCAGGGTGCTTGTTTTCCATGTGAAAACAGTTGTGACGGTTTTGTGGCTTCATTGCATAACTGGTTGCAAATATATGTATTGCAATTAACTTGTAATTGAAGTAGAACTCTTGATATTTTATCTTAATTGAAGTTTTCTTTTGTTGGCAGTCTTAGACTCTTGCTGTCTCATCATTGGGTCTCTCCCCCTTATCAAAGAAGCTCTGATTCTGTTTTTTACTCATTGTGGCTAAAGTTAGCTTGTGGGCTTACCAAAACTGTGACAGAGACAAGTATGCAGTGCAGGAAAGAGGCACTGATGGAAGTAATGGACAGGCCTTGTGCACAGTAAAATTAGTGTCGGATTCTGCCTTAAAGACTGTCACGAGATGCAGCTGTGCAATTGAAGTACACCAACTCATGTGCTCCTGTACGGCCTGCCAACAGATGCAGCTTGTCACTTGCCACTCATTGAAAGGGTCTTGATATGAGTGGGCAAGCAATTGGCTTATTGCAGACCCTCTGCTGTCAACCTCTCTGCTAATGATAATGGTACTTGCAGGTGCTCCCCAGTGCTAGCATCATCACTTCAGCTCCACCTCAGATCATAAGGTATTAGATTCTCATAAGGAGTGCTCAACCTAGATCCCTCACATGAGCAGTTCACAGTAGGGTTCATGCTTCTATGAGAATCTAATGCTGCTGCTAATCTCACAGGAGGTGGAGATCAGATGGCAATGTGAGTGATGAGAAGTGGCTCTAAATACCCATCAAGCTTCTCTTCCTTGCCCATTGCTCACCTCTTGCTCTGTGGCCTGGTTCCTAATAGGCCATAGATCAGGGGTTGGGAACTCCTGCTTTAGACCATATAATAATTTATAGTTTGCACAGGTACAGATTTCCCCTATGATCCCTTAGATTTATTTGGAAATGAATCATCAAGTCCAACAAGATTTAATTTCTCCTTAGATGTTGTTTTGTCAATGGCTGGCTTCATTAACTCAGCATAATATATTCAATGTTCATCCATGTTGTGGCATACATACATGTATCTATCTTTACAAATAATATCCTATTGCATGTAATACTAGATTTTATTTATCCATTCATTAGGTGGTGTACACTTGCTTCCTCCCACCCCTAACACCCCTAATTATTACCTTTTTATGAATAATGGTGTTATACTATTAGTAACTAAGTTTTCATGTGGGCATATGTTTTCATTTATCCTGGATAGATAACTATGAGCAGAATTTCTGGGTTATGTGGTAACTTTGTGGTTGTACCATGTTACATTCCCACCAGCAATATATGAGAATTCCAGTTTCTGTACATCCTTTCCATCACTTGTTATTGTTCTTTTAGTTGTAGTATTGAACAATTTCAGCTCAGTAAACAAGTGCAGATAGAGGTCTTATGACATCTCCCCCATGTTTGTAAGCTCTGTGTCTGGCCTAGTGGTCCTGCGCCTGAAAGTCATTCACTGAACACCTGTGCAAAACAAAAAGTTTTTTGTTGTTGTTTTTTAATTGAAAGGTAATTGCTTTATAGAATTTTGTAGTTTTCTGTCATACACCAACAAGAATCAGCCATAGGTATACCCATGTCCCCTCCCTCCTGGATCTCCCTCCCATCTTCCTCCCCACCTCACCCTTCAGCCTTTCGCAGAGTCCATGTTTGAGGTCCCTGAGTCATACAGCAAATTCTCATTGGGTATCTATTTTACATATGGTATTGTGAATTTCTATGTTACTTTCTCCATACATCTTCCCTTCTCCTTCCTCTCCTCCCATTCTATCCATAGGTCTGTTCTTTATGTGTGTTTCTCCATTGTTGCACTGAAAATAAATTCATCAGTGCCATCTCTTCAGATTCTTCCCATTCCATTCAGATATATGTGTCAGTATACAATATTTATATTCCTCTTTCTGACTTACTTCACCCTGCATAATAGGCTCTAGTTTCGTCCACATCATTAGAACAGATTCAAATCTGTTCCTTTTCATGGCTGAGTTTGGAGAAGGTAATGGCAACCCACTCCAGTATTCTTGCCTGGAGAATCCCAAGGACGGGGGAGCCTGGTGGGCTGTCATCTCTGGGGTCACACAGAGTCAGACATGACTGAAGCAATTTAGCAGAAGCAGCAGCAGCAGCAGCAGCACTAGTCCATTGTATATATGTGTGCCACAGCTTCTCTATCCATTTATATGTCGATGGACATCCAGGTTGCCTGCATGTTCTCGCTATTGTAAACAGTGCTGCAATGAACATTTGGGTACGTGTGTCTTTTTCAGTTTTTATTTCCTCCGGGTATATGCCTAGGGGTGTGATTGCTGGGTCATATGGTGATTTTACTGTCTTCCATAGTGACTGTATCAGTTTACATTACAAGAATCTTCCCCTCTCTCCATACCCTTTCCAGCATCCATTGTTTTTAGGCTTTTTCATGATGGGCACTCTGACTGGTGTGAGGTGGTAACTTCTTGTAGTTTTGATTTGCATTTATCCAATAATGAGTGATGTTGAGCATCTTTTCGTGTGCCTGTTACCCATCTGTATGTCTTCTTTGGAGAAATGTCTCTTCAGGTCCCTTTCCCACTTTTTGATTAGGTTGTTTGCTTCTCTGGTATTGAGTTGTATGAGCTGCTTGTATATTTTAGAAATGAATTCTTTATCAGTTGTTTCCTTTGCTATTATTTTCTCCCATTCTGAGGGTTGTCTTTTCACTTTGTTTGTAGTTTCCTTTGCTGTGCAAAAGCTTTTAAGTTTAATTAGGCTGTGCTTGTTTACTTTTGTTTCTATTTCCATTATTCTAGGAGGTGGGTAGGAGATCTTGCTTTGATTTATGTCATCGAATGCTCTGCCTATGTTCTCCTGTAAGAGTTTAATAGTTTCTGGTCTTACATTTAGGTTTTTAATCCACTTTGAGTTTATCTTTGTGTATGGTTTTAGGTAGTGTTCTAATTTCATTCTTTTGCATGTAGCTGTCCAGTTTTTCCAGCACCACATATTGAAGTGGCTGTCTTTGCCCCATTGTATATTCTTGTTTCCTTTGTCAAAAATTAGGTACCCATAGGTGGGTGGGTTCATCTCTGGGTTCTCTATCTTGTTCCATTGTTCTATATTTCTGTTTTTGTGCCAGTACCATACTCTCTTGATTACTGTAGCTTTGTAGTTTAGTCTGAAGTCAGGAAGGTTGATTCCTCCAGCTCCATTCTTCTTTCTGAAGACTGTTTTGGATATTCAGGGTCTCTTATGTCTCCATATGAATTGCAAATTTTTTTGTTCTAGTTCTGTGAAAAGTGCCACTGGTAATTTGATAGGGATTGCATTGAATCTGTTGATGGCACTTAGTAGTATAGTCATTTCAAAACAGAGTTTTCTTTGTATTTGTTTTAGTTTTTACAAAATACTTTCACAAATTCTGAGGCTGACAGTAACCCTGTTGGAAGCAGGATGAATGAGGCCTCTAGAGCTCTGGTCCCTTGGCTCCAGAGCCAGTCCTCTGAACAGTGTAACATTGGATTTGAACATTTCTCCTAAATATCATAGTAGTGTATGTTCAGAAAATATTCCTAAGAAGTCTCAAAAAATCTTATTAAAAAAAAATACAGCAGAAGCTGTAGGGACTGAGTGTATTTGACAGTTTGGAGACACTAATTATGGTCTTGAGACAGTTGTGGGGACCAGAGAGAACAGTCTGGGGAAGTGTGATGAGAGAAGTCACTAGACTTCCAACTTCAGCAAGCAATTTATTCATCTTTGAAGTAGAGCTAGTAGCTGAACATTTATAGGGATGGAGAAATGTAGAGAATTTCAAAGAGAACTAGAAATCAAGTGAGGAGTGATTATTTAGGTTGTTTGATTGCATTATCTGAGAAAGAGTTAACACCAGAAAGATGGGTAATTGGAAGTTGACAATTTTCAGCTTTGTCTTCCTTTTTTCAATAGAAAACTTCAAACATGCATGAAATATCAAGAAAATAGTATAATAAACCATCAGCATGCCCATCAATAGAAAATTATCAACAGTTTGCCATTCTTATATCTTTGAGTTATGAAAAATATTTGAATACATTAAGGGTTTCTTTAAAATTAATTTCTCCTTCAGCTTTATTGAGGTCTAATTGATGATCAAAAATTGTATATATTTAGATGTACAACTTGATGACTTGACATACATATACATTTTGAAATGCTCATCATACCAAGCCAATCAATATATCTATCACTTCACATCTTAATCATTTAATTTTTTCTCTCTTGTATGTTGAGAACTCCCAAACTCTACTCTCTCAGCAAATGAAAAGGGCACAGTACTGTACTGTCAACTGTAACCAAATTACTGTACACTAGTTCTGCAGGACATATTCATCTTGCATAACTGAAGCTAAAAGTCATTATTAATAACACCTTTTTAGCCAAGGTACATGGGAAATTATCAAAGAATAATGAGATGATCTTATTATAAGCACCACAAACTTTGATCTTTCTTCATTTAGAATGAAAAGGAAGAGAAGCTGCTGAGCTGGTAAGATGGCCACACAAATAACTTATCACTTATGAGTGGGAGCCCAAGATTTTATTCTCAGTCCTACAGCATTGATTCATTCAGATAGCATATTCCAGACACTTTTCACACACTGACCATCCAACAGTGAGACAGTCATGCTGGACTTGGACTTGAGTCCAAATCAAAATTCATCATTTACTGATTCAAAAATCTTGGAGAATGCTGTCCTTGCACCTCATCTTTCTCATCTGTAAAATAGAGATAATACCTTCTTGAATAGGGCATTGTGGGAGTTAAAAGTGAATTAAGTTTCCCACAAATGCACATAACCTGTATTCTATAACATATTGCCACTATTTCTCCACTAGGCAGGCCCTGAGCTCATGATGAAAGAAATCACAAGGCAATCTCTCTGTCCCAAATTCCTCTTCAAAGAGGGCAGCAAAAAGCTCACAGAGGTTCCCCCACAATTTAACCTGTGAGATGCAAGACACCTCACATGTTGTGGCAATCTCCAATGAATTCATGTTTCGAAATCATTTGAAGTCTTCTAATCTTTTGTTACATTTGTTTAAGTCTTATAGCTCTACAAACATAATCTGTGCTAAACCCTGTTGTTGGCCATCATCAAATATTTGGTGCCTGGTTTGTATTGGCCAAACCAAGCCCTTGTGTCCAATGTATACTGAGGTGATATGAACTGAAATTTTGGCGTTCTGAGCAGAGAAAGATTTATTGCAAAGGCCAAACAAGGAGTAAGGATGCTCAGGCTCAGAAGGCTGGAACTCCCCAGTGGATTTCAGGGGAGGTTTTTTAAAGACAGACTAGGGGAGAGAGTGGAGAGTACTTGATTTAGCTCACGCACTATTCTCTGCTTGATGTTGAGGAGCACGGTAATGCAACAGGGGTTATCATCATAAATCCTTAGGTTCCAGTTTATCATGGTCAACATGTAGTTAACTTCTTCCACCTGGTGGACTTTTTAGCATCTGCAAAACAACTCGGAAATGTGCACCAAACATATTATCTGTAGCCTTCTGGGAGGAACTAAAGATTCTGTGACTGCAGTATGGCTAATCTATTGATAAAGTTTTATTTTTATTTATTTTTTTATTACATGTTCACATTTTTCCAGTCATTAATTCTTGAGCCAGCCTTATGTGATTCAGATGAGGCCTGGGAGACTGAAGATTTTCTATAAATAAGAGACAGGCACAGGGCATGGGGTTGGGGTAGGATCTATCCCAGGAAGGCCCCACTGGGTTCTGCTTCCTTACAGTTGGAGAACTTCCCACAGGGCCCTTGTTTGGTTTTGATGAGGGCAGAGGGCCCAGAGAGGAGGCTTCTATCTTCTTCTGCTAGCTTTCTCCAGGTTTCCTCTGCAGCCCATGGGGAGCCTCTGAGCAGCAGAGATGGGCAGGGCCTGAGCCTCTCGTCTCCACCTTCTGGGTGAGTGCCTGGGCTCAGAGCAGGAACTTCCGCAGAGTTTGCAGCCAGGTGTGTTCCTGGGAGCTGGGCTGGTTGTGCCCCGCAGTCAGCCTGCTGCCTTTATCAAAGAGCTGATTATTGACTCCCACCTGCGCGAGGCTTCTGGAAGCATCTACCTGGCTGTTTCTTGGTCCTGGAGTCCCACACGTGGCGCGCTGTCTCTATCCTATGCCTGTGGCAACACCTGCACAGAGCGGGTGCCTCAGAGGTGGACCCTGGAGGCTGCTCAGTCTTGGGAGGCGGACCTGGTGCACAAAGGGCGGTCCACTCTCAGAAGCAGGTGTTCTCAGGCTCCGACCCAGTGGACCTGTGAGGCGGCCAGTCTCCAGCATCCCCGCCGGCACCTCCAGGAGCAGCAGGAGCCCCACCGCCGCCTGAGCAGGGAGACCCTGGTCTGTGACCACCTTGGCCGGCAAGATGCTGCCTGTGTCCGCGGAGGTGAAGACCAGCCCGCTGCAGAAGGCGAACTTCTGCTCGCGCCTGTTTGTCTGGTGAGTGCCCTGTCTGAGCTGTGACATTCACTGTGGGGCAAGCCTGACACTGTCAGCTTCTGTTGGGGACCAAGGGACAAGGCGAGGGAGCGTGCCTGGGTGCCTGGGGCCGGTGGGTTTGGGACGTTGGGAGGGGTAGGGTTGGGAGGGGTACTAAGGAACCTGGTGTCAGGGGAACTGAGTCTCCCTGCCTTGCTGCTCTCCGCCCAGCCAGCCCCTGAGCCTGAGAGCTGATGCAGCAGGAGCAGAAGGCAAGGAGATTGCTCAGGGGGAGTCACTGTCCAGTAGGAGAAGGGACTGGGCTCCCTACTCTCCACCTTATCCAGTGGCCTCAGAACCATTCAGGAATTCCCTGTCAGTTCTGAAATAAGCTGCAACTCCCCCCTGCCCCCCTCCCCAAGCAAGCAGCTTGTGAACAATTTTCTTTATCTATTTAGTGACCTGCATCTTTGCCATCTTCCAATAACGTCCCCACCTTTTCCCATGTTCCTTAGGTGAACATCTGAGTTCCAACTGCCCTAGGCGCCCTCTTTTCCCCTGTCTATGACCATGTATTTCTTTCTGTCCCTCCTTCACTCCCTGTGTGGTTCTGTATGTCCTGGTACCTAGTTTTGGCCAATTTCATGTGTGTACAAAACACTATTGTTTTGTATGAAATGAATGGGGACATTATTCTGGAACATGTGTTGCTTTTGCCTGGGGCACACAGCCAGGAGTAGAGTGTGTATTTGACCACAGCCCCTGGCCCTATTGTGAATATCTCCACTTCTACCTTTGAGAACCAAACCCTGGGGATGGGGTCCCTGAAACCTGTGGCGTCTTATCCAGATCTCTGTCCTTCAGAGAAGCAGTGCATGGTCTTGATGCAGATGGTCCTGCCCAGGAGTCCTTTGGTCCTGAAACCACTGACAGGTCCATGAGCTGGGAGGAAACACAGAGATGAAAAGCACTGCAGAGAGCTAAAGCTCTTAATTGAAGTCTTCATCTAACAGCTGGGACTACAGCTATGCAGGCCTGAACCTTTGGATTTTAATCCCACTTGGGTGATTATTAGGTCTTAAAGATAACCCATTTATCTTTTCCACAAATTCTGATACTTCTTTTATTGGACAGCCTAAGGGATCCCCAGGGGGATGGCAGCTCCTATGCTTGTTTTGATGGTGGTGTATTCAGTGCATGTAGCTACATCCCTTGGCTATTTGATCGCCCTTTAGGAAAGAGCGACCTAGAAGAAGGAATATGTGTGTGGTTACCATAAATAATAGCAAAGTAGACAAATGTCTCTTTAACATCAAGTAAGGCAAGAAACTCTCAAAGCACATTCTGTTTATTGAATTTGAAAATGTATGTGCATGGAAATGGAAGGTGAAGACTTCCATTTTCATTGGCACCCATTTCCAGTTTTCCTGCTGGGGAGGAAGGAGCTTTTACCTCTTATTTCATGCTTGAAGACTCTGAAGCATAGAGGTTGAGTAAGTTGCTTACCATCACACAGCTTGTAAGTGGTGGAGTGGGATCTCGAACCAGGAAGTCTGGTTCTGGGGTCTGTGTTTCTTGTGTATGTAACTGTTGTGCTTGTCCTGGAATTGGTTGCCTGGAATTGTGCCAGGGGCCTAGCCCAGGATGAGACCCCTTATCATGATGGGGAGGTTCTTTCTCACTCAGATTCCCACAACCAATAAGTAAACTGATGGTGAGACTGGTAGAGTGCAAGCTTTGCTCAGTGACCAAAGAATGGAAAAGCGGAGACTTAGTTTGCAAGTCAACCTCTCAGCCCAGCTGGGTATACAGGAGGGTTGAAGTAAAAAGAAGGGAATCAGGTTAAGAGAGGGAGGAATATTCATGGCTTACCCAATAATGCAGTGTGATTTGGACCTGAAATTAAGGTAGCACTCCTTTTTAGTCCTTGTATGAGCTCTTTGCTTTGTTGTCATAGCCATTGTCAACTTTAGTGGTCCTGGTTGGTGTGTAATTTATCATGCTTATATATTACAGTGGATGCATAATGAGGATCTGTGTCTACTAGATGTTAGAGCTTCTGCCATTTGGGTCCTACCTAGTTCTAATCAGTTCTTATTTTTTTCTTTCCTTTTATGATTGAGCCTGAAACTCAGATAAGAGCAGTTGGTTTCCATTCGAGGGAGGGACAGGGATATATTTCTGGGTTATCAGCCTTTCCTTTTTACTGCTCCTTATTACTGAAGGACTCTGAAGGGGCAAAGGTTCATCTTCTGATCTTGCTACCTGCTAAGCATAGGCATTGTCACATATTGGGTTCAGTTCAGTTCAGTCGCTCAAAGTGTCTAACTCTTTGCGATCCCATGTACTGCAGCACTCCAGGTTTCCTTGTCCATTGTGAACTCCTGGAGCTTGATCAAACTCATGTCCATTGAGAAGGTGATGCCATCCAAACATCTCATCCTCTGTTGTCCCCTTCTCCTCCTGCCTTCAATCTTTCCCAGCATCAGGGTCGTATCCAATGAATCAGTTCTTCACATCAGGTGGCCAAATAATTGGTCCTTCCAATGAATATTCAGGAAAGATTTTCTTTAGGATTGACTGGTTGGATCTCCTTGCACTCCACGAGTCTTCTCCAAAACACAGTTCAAAAGCATCAATTCTTCGGTGCTCAGTTTTCTTTATAGTCCAAACCTCACATCCATTCATGACTACTGGAAAAGCCATAGCTTTGACTAGACAGACCTTTGTCAGCAGAGTAATGTCTCTGCTTTTTAATATGCTGTCTAGGATTGCCATAACTTTTCTTCCAAGGATCAAGCGTCTTTTAATTCATGGCTGCAGTCACCATCTGCAGTCATTTTGGAGCCTCCAAAATAAAGTCTGTCACTGTTTCCATGTTTCCCCATCTATTTGCCATGAAAAGGAGTATGTCAAGGCTGTATATTGTCACCCTGCTTATTTAAGTTATATGCAGAGTACATCATGAGAAATGCTGGACTGGAAGAAACACAAGCTGGAATCAAGATTGCCAGGAGAAATATCAATAACCTCAGATATGCAGATGACACCACCCTTATGGCAGAAAGTGAAGAGGAACTAAAAGCCTCTTGATGAAAGTGAAAGTGGAGGGTGAAAAAGTTGGCTTAAAGCTCAACATTCAAAAAACGAAGATCATGGCATCCAGTCCCATCACTTCATGGGAAATAGATGGGGAAACAGTGGAAACAGTTTCAGACTTTATTTTTTGGGGCTCCAAAATCACTGCAGATGGAGACTGCAGCCATGAAATTAAAAGACGCTTACTCCTTGGAAGGAAAGTTATGTCCAACCTAGATAGCATATTCAAAAGCAGAGACATCACTTTGCCAACAAAGATCCATCTAGTCAAGGCTATGGTTTTTCCTATGGTCATGTATGGATGTGAGAGTTGGACTGTGAAGAAGGCTGAGCACCTAAGAATTGATGCTTTTGAACTGTGGTGTTGGAGAAGACTCTTGAGAGTCCCTTGGACTGCAAGGAGATCCAGCCCGTCCATTCTGAAGAAGATCAGCCCTGGGATTTCTTTGGAAGGAATGATGCTAAAGCTGAAATTCGAGTACTTTGGCCACCTCATGCAAAGAGTTGACTCATTGGAGAAGACTCTGATGCTGGGAGGGATTGGGGGCAGGAGGAGAAGGGGACGACAGAAGATGAGACGGCTGGATGGCATCACTGACTTGATGGACGTGAGTCTGAGTGAACTCCGGGAGTTTGTGATGGACAGGGAGGCCTGGCGTGCTGCGATTCATGGGGTCGCAAAGAGTCGGACACGACTGAGTAACTGAACTGAACTGTTGGGACCAGATGCATGATCTTCATCTTTGGAATGTTAAGTTTTATGCCAGCTTTTTTCACTCTCCTCTTTCACCATCATTGAGAGGCTCTTTAGCTCTTATTTTCTTTCTGCCATCAGTTCAGTCAGTGAGTTCAGTTGCTCAGTCGTGTCCTACTCTTTGCGACCCCATGAACCACAGCACACCAGGCTGCCCTGTCCATCACCAACTCCCGGAGTTTATCCCAAACTCATGTCCATTGAGTTGGTAATGCCATCTAACCATCTCATCCTCTGTCATCCCCTTCTCCTCCTGCCTTTAATCTTTCCCAACATCTGGGTCTTTTCAGATGAGTCAGCTCTTTGTATCAGGTGACCAAAATATTGGAGTTTCAGCTTCAACATCGTCCTTCCAATGAACACCCAGGACTGATCTCCTTTAGGATGGACCTGTTGGATCTTCTTGCAGTCCAAGGGGCTCTCAAGACTCTTCTCCAACACCACAGTTCAAAATCATCAATTCTTCTGCACTCAGCTTTCTTTATAGTCCAACTCTCACATCCATACATAACTACAGGAAAAACCATAGCCTTGACGAGATCAACCTTTGTTGACAAAGTAATGTCTCTGCTTTTTAATATGCTGTCTAGGTTGGTCATAACTTCATGGCAGCAATTACCATCTGAAGTGATTTTGGAGCCAAAAAAAAATAAAGTCAGCCACTGTTTCCACTGTCTCCCCATCTATTTGTCATGAAGTGATGGGACCGGATGCCATGATCTTCGTTTTCTGAATGTTGAGCTTTAAGCCAACTCTTTCACTATCCTCTTTCACTTTAATCAAGACACTTTTTAGTTCTTCTTCACTTTCTGCCACAAGGGTGGTGTCATCTGCATATCTGAGGTTATTGAAATTTCTCCTGACAATCTTGATTCTAGTTTGTGCTTCATCCAGCTCAGGCTTTCTCATGATGTACTCTGCATATAAGTTAAATAAGCAGGATGACAACATACAGCCTTGACGTACTCCTTTTCCTATTTGGAACCAGTCTGTTGTTCCATGTCCAGTTCTAACTGTTGCTTCCTGAACTGCATACAGGTTTCTCAAGAGGCAGGTCAGGTGATCTGGTATTCACATCTCTTGAAGAATTTTCCACAATTTTTTGTGATTCACACAGTCAAAGGCTTTGGCATAGTCAATAAAGCAGAAATAGATGTTTTTCTGGAACTCTACGAACTTGCCATACTCCTCTCTCCAATCTCTTTTTCTGTGTCCAGTTTTAACTGTTGCTTCCTGACCTGCATACAGATTTCTCCGCAGGCAGGTCAAGTTGTCTGGTATTCCTGTCTCTTGAGGAATTTTCCACAGTTTGTTATGATCCACACAAAGACTTAGCAATAGTCCATAAATCAGAAGTCGATGTTTTTTGTAATTCTCTGGCTTTTTCTATGATCCAACAGATGTTGGTAATTTGATTCTGGTTCCTCTGCCTTTTCTAAATCCAGCTTTAACATCTGGAAGTTCATGGTTCATGTACTATTGGATAATTTTGAGTATTACTTTGCTAGCGTGTGAGATGAATGCAATTGTGTGGTACTTTGAACCTTCTTTCGAATTGCCTTTCTTTGGGATTGATGAAAACTGAACTTTTCCAGTCCTGTGGCCACTGCTCAGTTTTCCAAATTTGCTGGCATATTTAATGTAGCAATTAAAAGTGTCATCATTTAGGATTTGAAATACCTCAGCTAGAATTCCATCAACTCCACTACTTTTGTTCATAGTGATGCTTCCCAAGGGCTAACTTGCCTTCATATTCCAGGATGTCTGGCTGTTGTCCAATGATCACACCACCATTTTTATCTGTGTCATGAAGATCTTTTTGTATAGTTCTTCTGTGTATTCTTGCCACCTCTCTTAGTATCTTCTGCTTCTGTTACATTCATAACATTTCTGTCCTTTATTGTGTCCATCTTTGCATGAAATTTTCCCTTGGTTTCACTAATTTTCTTGAAGAGATCTCTAGTCTTTCCCATTCTAATATTTTCCTCATTTCTTTGCCTTGATCCCTAGGAAGGCTTTCGTATCTCTCCTTGCTATTCTTTGGAAGTCTGCATTCACATGGGTATATCTTTACTTTTCTCCTTTGCCTTTTTCTTGTCTTCTTTTCTCAGCTATTTGGAAGGCCTCCTCAGACAACCATTTTGCCTTTTCGCATTTCTTTTTCTTGGGATGGTCTTGATCACTGCCTCCTGTACAATGTCACTTCTCTCTGTCCATAGTCCTTCAGGCACTCTGTCTATCAGATATAATCCCTTGAATCTATTGTCACTTCCACTCTATAATCATAAGGGATTTGATTAGGTCATATCTGAATGGTCTAGTGGCTTTCCTTACTTTTTTCAATTTAAGACTGCATTTTTCACTAAGGAGTTCATGATCTGAACAGTCAGCTCCTGGTCTTGTTTTTGCTGACTGTATAGAGTGTCTCCATCTTCAGCTGCAAAGAATATAATCAATCTGATTTTGGTATTGACCATCTAATGATGTTCATGTGTAGTCTTTATTTGTTTTGTTGGAAGAGGGTGTTTGCTATGACCAGTACATTCTCTTGGCAAAACTTTGTTTGCCTTTGCCCTGCTTCATTTTGTACTTCAAGGTCAAATTTGCCTGTTATTCCAGGTATCTCTTGACTTCCTAGTTTTGCATTTCAGTCCCCATGATGAAAAGGATATCTTTTTTGGGGTGTTAGTTCTAGAAGGTCTTGTAGATTTTCATAGAACCATTCAACTTCAGCTTCTTTGGCATTACTGGTTGGGTCATAGACTTGGATTACCATGATATTGAATAGTTTGCCTTGGAAACGAACAGAGAGCATTTTGTCATTTTTGAGATTTCACCCAAGTACTGCATTTTGGATTCTTTTGTTGACTATGATGGCTATTCCATTTCTTCTAAGGGATTCTTGCCCACAGTGGTAGATATAATGGTCATCTGAGTTAAATTCGCCCATTTCACCCCATTTTAGTTCATTGATTCCTAAAATATCGATGTTGACTCTTGGCATCACCTGCTTGACCACTTCCAATTTACCTTGATTCACGGACGTAACATTCCATGTTCCTATACAATATTGTTCTTACAGCATTGAACTTTATTTCCATCACCAGTCACATCCATAACTGGGTGTTGTTTTTGCTTTGGTTTAGAGGAGTGGATTTCTCCTGATTCCACCAAAATGAATCTGATTGTCACCAGGATAGAGTCCCAATTGCTCATAGCCTTGGGTAAAGACCATCTGCCACTTGGTTGTCTCAGTTCTCTAAGAGATAAAACTAATGAGACAATTGAAGAATCATGGGCCAAAGAGCCAGAAAAGGAGAATAATTTAAGGGGTTCTAAGAATGGCCTTAGAAGCCCAGGGAAGCTGGGGAACATTCTTTTGTTCCTGTCACAAATTTGTTCAGCCAGGCCCTTCTTGTTTTGAGTATTTGGCCAAGTGACCTTCTCTCTATTAAAGAAGAATTTTTATTGGAGTATAGTTGATTTACAGTGTTGTGTTAGTTTCAGGAGTACAGCAAAGTAAATCAATAGACATATATCCACTATTTTTAAAAGGTTCTTTTCTTTAAAAAAGATAAAAGCTACTACAGAGAATTGAGTAGAGTTCCCTCTGCTACACAGTAGGTTCTTATTAGTTATCTCTTTTATATATAGTTCCCTGATGGCTCAGACCATAAATAATCCGCCTGCAGTGCAGGAGACCTGGGTTAGATCCCTGGGTTGGGAAGATCCACTGAGGAGAGCATGGCAACCCACTCAGGTATTCTTGCCTGGAGAATCCCCATGGGCAGAGGAGCCTGGCGGGCTGCAGTTCATGGGGTTGCAAAGGGTTGGATACATATATAGTAGTTTATGTATGTCAGTCCCAGTCTCCCAATTTGTCCCTTCCTCCCTCCCTCGCTGGTAACCATAAGTTCATTTTCTACATCTGTAACTCTGTTTCTCTTTGGTAGATAAGTTCATTTATACTGCTTTTTAAGATTCCATGTGTAAGTGATACCGTATGATATTTGTCTTTGTCTGCAAGCAGTTTTCTCTGGCAATTGGGATGTGCTCTTTTCTATCTAACCACAAGTGTTAACATAAAAACAACAGGAAATGGTTGGGGGACAAATTCCCCCTTGATCAACCAGCAGGGATTCAAGAGCTTTGCAGTGGTCAAGTGTCATGTGGGCCAGAGGGTCTAGTGAGGATTTTGTCATTCTAAGGTTAGAACTGGGTTCTCTACTTACCTAGGCCAATCTCTGACTTTTTTAATTTCTTGTTTTTTTACACTTAGGTTATATAAATTCTTTCTCATGCTAGGCTCACCAGGGAGCCTACAAGAGTGACACCTGCTATTACCAGTCCAGCTCCCCTCCTGACTAGATGAATGGCCCCCTTTGATTCACAGGTTGTGCGAGTGTAATTAAAATCTGAATGTAACCTTGATCTGGGTGTGAACCATATATAGCCCACTGTCCCCTGGTAGTTTTCTTGGAGACAGCTGATGGCCCAACATGGGTGGCCCTTGCTACACGGTCCTTGAGTAACAAACATCCCTCAGGGGCACACACACGGTCTTTGAATTTTATTGAGTCTTGTTTAGGCTCATGGTGGTGCCCTTCCATCCAGGGTACTTGCACATGGCCGGGGCCCTCCATGTTTGGTATGATCCAGTCCTCAGAGCCCTTAAGTATGGTAATTATCTAGAGTCAGCCATGCCTGTAGGTGGAGGGCTCATAGTAAATGGTTGGTTGGACCCCCAGAAAACAGGGATTTGACTAATACATACATCTTTGCAGGGGTGTGGTGGCAGTGGGGGCAACCTTGATGTCCCTGGGCAGAAGCCTGGGCATGGTGGAATTAAACTGTAGTTTGGTGATATTGTCAGCTGAAGTTCCCTGAAAGTCTGGTGGGCAATATTTATTCCCCGACTGAGGCTGATGGTGACAGATCCAACAATCAGTAAAATTCCAGCCCTTTTGGATGTTTGAATGTTACTTTTAAAAATAAATGAATTTTCCCGAGAGTGATACCGAGGAGGACCATAAGAAGAATCAATTGCATTTAGTTGGGAAGCTATTACTTATCTTGAGGTTGTCTTCAGAAGGCTGGGTTCAGAAAGAGGCTCACATGAGTGTTCTGACAGGACTGTAAGTAGTTCAGGGTCCAGAGCCTGTTAGACTCAGGGTGTCGTGTCCATAAGATAACTCCCTGTAAAAACTTCTCTGTGTTGACAACTGATCTAAGGAGATCTTGAGACCTCAAGTTTGCAACTGCTTTGAATATGACTGGTGCTAAGACACTTCAGTCATGTCCGACTGTGACCCCATGGACTGTAGCCCACCACATTCCCCTGTCCATGGGATTTTCTAGGTTTGAACACTGAAGTTGGTTGCCATTTCCTTCTCCAGGGAATCTTCCCAACCTGGGGATTGAACCAGCATCTCTTTCATCTCCTGCTTTAGCAGGCAGATTCTTTACCACTAGCACATGTAGGGGAGAAGGCAATGGCAACCCACTCCAGTACTCTTGCCTGGAAAATCCCATGGATGGAGGGGCCTGGTGGGCTGCAGTCCATGGGGTCGCTAGGAGTCGGACATGACTGAGCGACTTCACTTTCATTTTTAACTTTCATGCATTGGAGAAGGAAATGGCAACCCACTCCAGTGTTCTTGCCTGGAGAATCCCAGGGATGGGGGAGCCTGGTGGGCTGCCGTCTATGGGGTTGCACAGAGTCGGACACGACTGAAGTGACTTAGCAGCAGCAGCAGCAGCAGCGCATGTAGGTATCCTTCAATCTGATACATTTCAGAAGATTTAAGTCCTCAGGAATACAGGAACATATCTGCAGCCTTACCCACAATGGCCATTCAGCTCTATTCTGCATGCCTGACCCACTGTTACTTTATTTGATTTCTAAACATATTTTTTTTTCTTAATACTTAAAGCAGATGTACAATGTATGTTCAGTAGGCCACAAAGAGGCTGCTTTAATTATGTAATATATAAGCCAGCATGACTTTCCTATACCTAGAATGTATGTGTGTTTTTAAGCATATATCTAATTTTCCCCATATCTTTATATATATAAAATGTAGACTTTTTTAAAATAATGTCCATGAATGTAGGTTTCTAATTAGAGATGTGTAATTTGGATATATGTGACTCACCTTTTAATTTTTAACAGGTGGTTAAACCCTTTGTTTAAAATTGGTCACAAACGGAAATTAGAACAAGATGACATGTACTCGGTGCTTCCAGAAGATCGCTCCCAGCACCTTGGAGAAGAGCTGCAAGGGTGAGCACAGACATCAGGGAGAAGGGGAGAAAGAGTGAGAATTTCCATGTGGGGCTAAAGGTTTGGGGGAGTCTTTGCCTTCCTCTGGGTTCTTCTGAGACTCCTCTCCTGACACTGCACGCTCAGCCATTCAGGTTGACCCTGGGCTTAGCCCACTTTGGAGGCCCGTGTTCCCTGTACATCTGTGGGCGTGGAGGGAGCCCACAGCCACGGCCCTGGAGGCCAAGCTCTGTCCCCGGAATTGGGGTCCCTGGAGGAGGGAGTCTGCCCGCCTGAGCTGCTTGTGACCTGTGAGTCCAGCAAATCTTGGCAGGAACTTGTTTCCAGAATCTGGAACTTTTCCCTCAAGGCCTGTTTCTCTGGTGCTTCAGAGTCTGCACTGCTTATCTTTTAGGAACCCTGTGAGCAGGTAGCCAGCATCTCTGGGGCAGCCACAGAGTGCCCTGTAGTGAAGGCTTATCTTCCACTCTGTCCCTCTCCCATTTTCCCTTTGGTGGACACGCTGTTCTTTACTGTGCTTTGTTTCTCATCGCAGGTACTGGGATCGAGAAGTTGAGAGAGCCAAAAGGATTGCACAGGAACCCTCTTAGTGAAAGCAAATCGTAAAGTGTTACTGGAAATTCCTATTTAATTTGGGGAATGTTTACATTTCTGGAGGTAAAAGATTTTCATACTGTGCACTGCTTTTTGGTGTATGTATCTCTGTACTGAGGTGGACGGGGCCAGTGGGGAGAGAGGCCAGTGGTCTAAGGTCTGAGGATAAACCCTCATGGAAACATGATAGAGCTCAGAGGTTGTATTCATCTTTAGAATGGTGAGAACTGGACTCCAGGGGTTACTGTTCTTCTTTTAACTGGTTAAAGAGTGTTGTGGAAGGATAGCCTTGAAATAAAAGACATTTTATATTATGGTAGAAAGTTCCTGGTGTTCAGTATAAACGCTGACGATCTTTGACCAAAAGAAGATTCCAGCAACCTCAGGCAATATGTGCCCTGTGATTTAGAGGAAGGTAATTTGGACCCGAGCCCAGAATAAAGTACCTTTTATGGCACTTTGTTATAGTTTAACAAGGTAAAAATTGTTACCTTGACCAGGTCACATCTGATAAATGCTTTTCTGAGAAGATATCATCACCTGTCCTCTTCCAGTGGAACAGAACCCAGGGCCTCATCCTGTGCCCAGAACTCCTAAGAGCACACCTTTCCCCAGGCTGCCCCCTTCCCCGTGGGCTGGAACTGTGAGCAAAGCATCCGTGGGGAGGAGCTCCAGCTTCACCGTGAATTCTGTGCACCCTCCACGCTGCTTTCTTTCCCTGGTTGTGGGAGCAGATTCCTGGTTGAAGGGGGAGTCCTGATAGCCTGGCATTGGCAGAGGGTGTAGGAGGGAATGTGCAGGGCAAACCAGAGGCAGAAAGCTGTGATGTCAGTGACCTCCATGACCCTGAAGATCCTGGGTCAAGATCCCCAGAGGACAGTTCACCTGGGGACACAGGCTGTCAGCCCCTGTTCTGGCGAGCCTGGGGGTCTGCTGCAGACCCCCCTGGGGGGCTCGTGCTCTCTGTGGTCCCTTAGCGCTGCCTTAGGGACACGGGCGGCATGTGAGTGTGTGAGAGCAGGACGGGTGGAAGATGCAGGTGCTGTGAAAGGGGTGGAGAAGGTGGAGAAGGTGTGAGCTGTCTTCAGTCCATCGTGTTGTGGTGAGGTGGGTGGGCCAGGTGGTTTACAGGTGGGCAGCGTGGCTCTTGTTTAAAGGCTGTGCTGGGCTGAAGGGCATTGTGGGCAGTGGGCAGCTGGGCAGGTGAAGTCCACCCCACACAACTGGAGAGACCAGAGAATCCGTCAGCTCCCAGGTGACTGGATGGTCCTGGGGGATGGAGTTCTCACTGATTTCAGAAGAGGATTGGCCATTGTGCCAGAGGGTGGGACAGGTATGTGGGACAGGGTGCCGCCTTTGAGAGGGCACTGACCACCTAGGTACTGCAGTGCCTTGTGAAGGACAGGGGTGGGAGAGGGAGCAGGAGCCCGTCAGGCTGCCCCAGCCCTTCTTTGTCCCATGTGCAGCTGTCCCAGTCATGGAATTTCCACATAGTCACAGTACGTCTGTTTGAAATACACAGGTGGCAAGCTGGTGTGGATTTGTTTGTGCAGGATTTCCTGACCTCACACAGCAGAGCTCTCATGAATTCTTATCAGGAAACCCTGGGGCCTCGGTGTCTGCCTGTGGCTCATGCCAGGTGCCTGGTTGGATGAGTGGCCTCCGGGTTTAATGCTGGATCATATCCTGGAGCAGGTCTCTCTCTGCTGTCCCTGGTTCTCTAGTTTCTCTTTGGTACCAGATGCAAAAGAGTCTTAAAGTCAGGTGGGTTCAAAGCAGAGCCCATGTGGCTGGGTTTGAACTGAGCTACTGGTTTTCTTGCTGTTCTGGGCTGTTAGCCCCTTGAGTGGGGTCACTAAGCCTTGAATGGATCCCATTCTAATATGAGTCCTGGGTCTTGTCTGTGGCAGCTCATGGGAGAAGCAGACATAGAGGGAGAGGCCGCAGGGTCTGGGGTTCTTCCTGAGATGGAATCCTCCCCACTGTGGTGCTGGGAGTGTTGATTTTAAAGTTGTCCAGCCCCAGTAATACTTCCTGCTGGGGGTCCAGGAAGGCCAGGCCTGGGGCTGCATAAGGTGCAACTGGAAGAGCCCTGGGCCCTTTCAGGAGGTTGGTCTCTGGGTGGTCATGGCAGAGAAGTGGGGAGTAGAGGACGTAAATGTAGGGGCTCATCTGTGTGGCAGTACTGCTAGCACTAGCAGCAGTGCTAGTTAGTTAATAATTGATTTTATGAAGCAACTTCCCGTGTTGTGATCAATCTATACTGCTTGTTATTCTTTATATTTAGATGGTGGAAGATCTAAACTCAGCCCAGGATTTTCTAAAACACAAACATGTTTCCTTTTTGATCTCCGGGCTTCTTCTAATCCCTCACATGCACAGAATGCCCTGTGGATCATCCATGATCCCAAGAAGTGTGGTCTTTCCACCCACAGCACGAGCAGGGCCTCCCAGGTACTCCTGGCGGCACCGGTGGGAGAAAGCAGGGTGACGCCAGTCCAGAGTGAGGCTTTTAGGGTTTTAGGATTTTGAGATATGAAAACCTCTGTCCTATGAGAAGGGCTTCCCTTGTGGCTCAGCTGGTAAGGAATCTGCCTGCAATGAGGGGACCTGGGTTTGATCCCAGGGTTGGGAACATCCCCTGGACAAGGGAAAGGCTACCACTCCAGTATTCTGGCCTGGAGAATTCCATGGGCTGTCCTGAGAACTGAGTATATCTTCCCTCAGAGAAATAAGTACCAGGCTAAGGAGCACTTGCCTGTCACCCCTAATTAGAACAGAACAGCCTGAGAGCTCCCAGCACCCCTGGCCCCTGTGTGCACCTCCACGGGTACTGTGGGTGGAGAGGACAGGTCCCCACCTGCCCGGGGCCCACAGGGTGGAGAGGAAGAGCCTGAATCCTCTGCCTGGGCCTGAGTCACAGAGACCACTCCCCAGGTCTAGTGCTTCTCTCTGAGAGGTGAGGTCTCCATTGCTGGTGTGTAAGTGGGGTGACCTCGGAGATCCAGAGTGGGTTCACCCAGTCCCTTCCCCTGAGAGGGGAGGTGTTGCCGGGAGTTGTGTCCTTTTCCCAGGACTCTTAGAAGTGGCCCAGCCTTGTCTGGTCACTTGGCCTTTGTTTGAAGCCACTTTTGCTGATGGTCTCTGGTCCAGTTGGAGGCTGTGGGAAGCCCATGTGTGTGTAAATTCACTTTGGAGCTCAGTTGATGCAGGAAGTAAACAGAACCTCTGCATCCCACAGTGGGCTTTGTGCCTCGACTCACGGCTGGTCCCCAAGAGCTGAGTGGTCTTTGCATTATTTCCCAATCCTTTCTTCCATGTGTCCCTCACTTTGCTCAACCCAGGAGGCTGAGGAGTGGCTGTGGTGGCAAAGGCACCGTGGGCTGAGAGCAACCGCTGAGGACCACACAGCAAGGGAGAGAAGGAGGGGGCCTTGAGCCAAGCAGAAGGGGACCTGCAGAGCAGACCTGCTGTGCGCCCCCTGCTGGTTCTTGAGAGCATAACATTAGCCATTCAGTTCAGTTCAGTTCAGTTCAGTCGCTCAGTTGTGTCCAACTCTTTGCGACCCCATGAATCACAGCCACAGGCCTTCCTGTCCATCACCAACTGCCAGAATTTTAGGTGTTAGTAATATCCACAGTGATGACCTTGAGTTATAAATTAGGGTTTTATATTCACCTTCTTTTCTTTTTCTAAGCATATGTAAATTTTTAATGTAAAATTAAAAGAATTTTTAAAATTGAAGTATGATTGGCTTACAATGTTATATTAGTTTCTGGTATACATCATTAGTGATTTAATATTTTATACAGTACATGATAAGTGTAGTCACCAACTGTCACCGTGCAAAATTATTCCAATATTATTGAATATATTTCCTATGTTATATAATTCCATGATTTATTTATTTTTAAAAGTTTATATATTTGTTTTTTGCCCCCAATCCCCTTTTACTATTTTATAATTTGGAGTTTGTACCTCTTAAGTTCCCTCACCTATTTCACTTGTTTCCTCCACCCCCTTCAATCCATTTTCTTTATGTAGTCAGGGAAGTAGGAGACTCTTTTTGCAAGATTGCATTCATAATGGTTAAAAATTGCAGCAATCTGGATAGAAGTGAAACTTTATAGTCTAGAAAATTCGATTTTACACATGACTTTTCTCAAGAGTTCTTGTTCCACTGTGGTCGCCTGTAAGGAACAATGAGTTTTCCAAGCCTTTGTGAATCCAGCCTCTGCCATTAAGAATAAATCTCTTACCAGGACTTCTAATAATAAAAGTGATGAAAAACCCTTGCTTTTATGGTGGTTTTAGAGCACTCTGCGCTGTTGTAGCTCATTTAGTTGTCCCAGGATTCCTCTGAGGGAGGCAAGACAGGTATTTTCACAGATAAAGACCTGGGGGCCGAGGAGGGCACACGATGGGCTTGGGGTCCTGTGACTGGCAGGTGGCCGACCTGGTCTCTGAAGCGCAGTGCTCTGACTGCTAGACCCCTGTTCTCTGTGTTCTGTCCTCTCCTCCCAGAGCCTCCACTGAGGCTCAGAGCCAAGAGGAGCTGCTTTTCTAGAAACAGCTCTGGCCCCTCTGTCACCTGATTTCTATAGTGTTTTTTTTTTTTTTTTTCTTTTTAATTTCCTGTAGATTTTTAAGAACATTTCAAAAATACAAAAATAGAATAGAATGAAAGGGTAACACAACGTGTCACTCCAGAAGGGCATTCTGGCAAAAATTGTTGTGAGTTGATTGTGTTTTTCAGAAATAGACACAGGAGAAACTCTGAAGACAGAGTAGAAGTTATTCTTCTGAGGGACATTTACACAGATAAAGGAAATCTCCATTTGTAAAGTTGTCTCCCTCTATGTACCAGAAAAAGAAG